>NW_011494808.1:568355-579302 GCF_000754665.1 Bison bison bison | reverse complement strand
TTTCATGCATTGGAGAAGGATATGGCAACCCACTCCAGTGTTCTTGCCTGGAGAATCCCAGGGACGGGGGAGCCTGGTAGGCTGCCGTCTATGGGGTCACAGACTCGGATGTGACTGAAGCGACTTAGCAGCAGCAGCAGCAGCAGCTGCCAGAGGCTTCGCATTCTAGGAGTTTTTTGCAAGATTAATGGCCTTCTTACTTTACTTCCTCACCTCCCCTCATCTCTGATCTATAAGGAATCTGGCATCCAGACTCCAATAAGACAGTTATTTTGAGGTGCTAGCCTGCCATCTTCTCGATCAGCTGGCTCCCTGAATAAAGTCTCTTCTTTGCCTCAACACCTCATTTCTCAGATTCATTGGCCTGTTGTGTGGTGAGCAGAGTGGCCTTGGACCCACCAGTCACCCCTACTTTCACCCCACTTAAGGAACCAGCCCGCCCTCCCCAGAGAATGAGCAAGGGAACATGTGACTTGTTTTCACTCCCTCCTGCTGCAGCACCAGTCTCAACAAAAGCCTTGCCTGAATTCCTTGTCTGGCCACTTACCAATTTCTACTGACTAAAGTGTCCAAGAACCATAGATTTCGCAAGAATTCCAAACATCAAGAAGCCTCTGAAGACCAGAACAGACACAAACTAGAATGTTAATAGAGTGCTTTTTTCACCAAAACTTTCCTTTTCATATCTCCTTTACTTTTTCTCATTTGTTTTCTAAAAAACTGTTTAGTGATGTATAGTTGGTTTGTATGTTGCATAAGTTTCATGGAAAACTGATTCATATATATATATACACACACACAGGCACAAACACATACACACACACACACACACACACATATATATACAGAAATGATATATGCTGTGTATATCTTTATATATCAGTGCTGCTGCTGTTGTTGAGTCGCTTCAGTCGTGTCCGACTCTGTGCGACCCCATGGACTGCAGCCTACCAGGCTCCCTCGTCCCTGGGATTCTCCAGGCAAGAACACTGGAGTGGGTTGCCATTTCCTTCTCCAATGCATGAAAGTGGAAAGTGAAAGTGAAGTCGCTCAGTCGTGTCCGACCCCTAGCGACCCCATGGACTGCAGCCTACCAGGGTCCTCCATCCATGGGATTTTTCAGGCAAGAGTACCAGAGTGGGGTGCCATTGCCGTCTCCTATATATCAGTATGTGTATATATATATATATATATATATACATATACCAATAAAAGAATCTGAAAAATATATATATATATATATGAGAAAATTAAGTGGGACGGAGAAAGTCAAATATTCTATAATATTACTTTTACGTGGAATCTAAAATTGTGATAGAAACGAACTCATTTACAAAACAGAAACAAACTCACAGAAAAGGAGGGAAGGATAAATTAGGAGTTTGGGATAAACAGATATTTCTTATCATAAAACAGATAAACACAAAGGACCTACTGTATAGCACAGGGAACTATATCCAATATCCTACAATAACTTGTTTATTTTCTTTCTTGAAAACTTTTCCTTTTCTTTAATTCAAATACCAAAACTAGAGAGCTTCTCAAGAGAAAAATTGATATTTGTCAGTTTATATTCCACACAAAAACTCTGAATGGCCTGGTTTAGATGCAAGCATCTAGAACATGAATTCCGGAATAAGGGTGGAGCTAAGTTTTAATAACTGTGTTCAAATGGAGGTGGTGGAAGTGGGAATCTGAAGTACTTCCCAGAAGAAAGAAATTAGAGGCAAAATGCTTAACAGATATTTGACAAGAATTATTAAAAGGATAAAAACTTAGTTTGTAAGTTTATTCATCCTGGGCTCTTTTTCAAAAACATACGTTTCATTTCTTTATGAAACAACACACCAGTCTGCCTCAATCAGTGACATAAGGAAAACACAAATGAGCACTGAAAGAAAGACAACATCCAATGAAAGAAAAATAAACAACAAAAAAGAAGGCAAAATTTAAATTTTAGTTTCTAATGAAGTAGCACTAATGGACAAAGATCTTAATTTGAAGAAAAATTAATAAGTTTTCAAGGGAGATCATCCCAAGGGAAAAAAAGAGATATGCTGAAACTGAAACACATGACAGTTAATATCAATAACCCAATAAGTGTATCTAAAAGAATCTGCTTACTGGAAAAAGAATTATAGGTCTAGCCAATAAAGGGGAGGGTGAAGAATCCTCCAGCCAATGCACAGACGCAATCAATGCAGGCTTAGTCCCTGGTTCGGGAAGATCTCCAACACAAGGTAATGGCAACCTACTCCAGTATTCTTGCCTGGGAAATCCCATGGACAGCCTGGGGGGCTATATAGTCCTTGGGGGCGCAAAGAGTCACACAAGTGAGCATACACACACACCTCAATAAAGAGGGAAATTACTGGTAAAATGCACATCAAAAATAAATATTTGATCAAATTGATAGAATAAATTATGATATGGAGTACAGAGAAGTAAGACTCAGGATGAAAACATAGATTCCCCACAGAAGAAAAAAATGTGTAGGGGCTGAAATTAAAATTAAAAATTAAGGCACTTGGGCTATATCAAGGGGTATTATTGTAATACACACACACAAACTTGCACTCACCCACACATGGACAAAATTCATATGGACTGCATCAAATTTCAAAAAATTATATAAAAGAAATATGACACGAATTCAACACATTGACAAAATGCTATTCAATTATGAGAACAGAAGACATCTGCAGGTAGGCGATTCAGCCATTTGCACATCTCATCTGAAGAAAATAATCTGAAACTATTCTAACTAAACCATACCTGAGTCAGCATAAAGCTGCAATAAAAAGAAAAAAATAAAAGAGAAGCTTTGAAAAAAGCTGGAAAATGCAATGTGATAAGGCCCACATGGGGTCTCATTGATAAGATGGCTCATTATGTCACCCTTGCAAACAAAGAACAAAATCACAGTGATCTGTGAGACTGACCAAATTGCCCAAATGGCATCCTGTTATCTCATTGGTTCCCATCATCTCAAAGATGCAAGACCACCAGATTCCAGACCTCCGGCTGCATGACCATCCCTTCAGAGAATTTTTCATTGGTGGAATATAAGTAGGACTCCGTCAGAAAGGGAGGACGCTGGTTCTCTTTAAGAACCAGTCACCTTCTCTTTTCCCTCTAATAAATTTCCCTTTTCTTGCCTGATTGTCTGGCTCGCTCTCGTTTTCTCTGCACTCACCTTAGACAATGCTGTTGTTGAAGAAACTGAAAGCAGTGTATTTACATCTTAAATGGAAAAAGAATTATAAAAAATATTATAGGATGTTATGCTATCACTTCAGGATCTGAGAGACACAAAAGAGGAAGGTGAGAATCTATGAGAGAAAATATGAACAAAATGATTACCTGAAAATTTTGTTGTATAGCAATGAATCCCAAAAACAAAGGAAGAAAACAATCAATAGTCTATGTGGCATATTTGCAACATATAGAAGCGATAAAGTGTTAATATTTACGGAAAACAAAATTTCCCACAGATTGCTCATGGAAAAAGAAACAGAAAAAGATAAAGACATAGAAAATAAATGAAAACCAATTTCTCCCCCAAACAGCTTCACATAAGCCAGTTAATGAGAATGGTCAGCAAACACTGGGAAAGATACTATCTGTCATTAATAACCAGAGAAGTGCATACTAAAACAACAATAAAATAGCATTTGTTATCCACTAATTAACAAAAATGAGTGAAGATACTCATTTTGTTGAGAATGTACAAAGCAGAAATGCTTTTAAATTATCATCATGAGTAAAACTTGGTTATAAGTGTTTTGAAGAAAAAAACTGCAAGTATATAGCAGTTGAGAATTTTCTTATTTATAATCATAATCCCTCAGTTTCACTGGGACCTGGGAAGTCATTGCCAGGGATGTCTACGAGAGAGCTGTTCTTGCTGTAAATGAGGGAGGATAAATAATTTATGAGATAAAGAAATTTGATGACTACATTTGCATTTTAAAAAACAAACTTCTTTTGCACACATCAATATGAATAAATCTCAACAAGTGAAATTAGGCAAAATGTTGCATGACAGTTCAGTTCAGTTCAATCTTAGTTTTCTGAATGTTGAGCTTTAAGCCAACTTTTTCACTCTCTCCTTTCACTTTCATCAAGAGGCTCTTTAGTTCTTCTTCACTTTCTGCCGTAAGGGATGACAAACAACCACAAAACCGAAACCACATACAATAAAACAGTTAAGTATCTATTGCTCACACTTTTACGTGCCAGTAGCCATGACAACTCTGCTAACTGTGGCCAGGCTTGCTCAGTGGTATAGGATTTAGCTGAATATTGGATGAGGTAGGGATAAATAATGCACTGTGGCTGTGATCCATATGTCTTTAACCTTCCAGCAAGCTAAGCTCAAGCATATTCTTATGGGGATGACAGGCAAGCAAGATGGAAAATAGAAAAGCAGGAGAGCTTTTTTAAGCCTCTGTTGACATCAAGCCAGTCAACATCACTCTGCCCAAAATAAGTGGCATAGCCCCAAACTTGGCTAGTAATTTGCCAGGCACTAAGGTAAAATGAAAATGTGAGGTCTCTCATTCAAAAGTATTGAGAACCTCAGGACAGCACAGTAGAGCATGAATCCAAGCACAAGGCCCTTCTAACCTTGGGCTCTTCACACCCATCATGTTGGCCTTGTGTAGATAAACTCAGACCCACAAGACTGAGGCGGACGTTGAGTTGTACACACTCCACTTCTTGATGAGAGGAAATCAAAGTTATATGGCAAAGAATGAATATACAGGGAAAGACAATAAATTGGTGTCACTTTCATGTCTCATCATATTAAGGAGCATCCTTACCTAGCCTTCTGAACCATGAGTGCATATGTGTTAAATTGTTTCAGTCATGTACAACTCTGGAACCCTATGGGACTGCAGCCTGCCAGGGTGCTTTGTCCATGGGACTCTCCAGGCAAGAACACTGGCGTGGGTTGCCATGCCTTCCTCCAGGAAATATTCCCAACCCAGGGATTGAACCTACTTCTCTTATGTCTCCTGCATTGGCATGCAGGTTCTTTACTACCAGCGCCACCTGGGAAGCTCTTTCTGAACCATAAAGAACTGTTTAAGGGACTATACAATACTGTGCCATTTATATCTATTTAAACAAATCATCAGAACATGATTTTTATTGATCTTTAGACATGGATGAAAGATGCTTAAAATGTGGCAGAAGAATATGTATCAATAGCATAATTGCAATTAGCACTGAGGATTGAGAGTGCTGAAGAGGTCTGTGCAGGGGAATAAAATATTTCACTATTGTGGCCATACACACTTTCTTTAACATGTAGGAAAATGCTTATATGAACACCATTCATGGCAAGAACTTGATTGTTTATATTATCCTCAGAAGTTTCCTTTTTAATTTTTATTCATTCATAGAAAAAAAAACCACCAATATAAAAAACAGAATGATATAAACTATGGACTCTGGGTGATAATGAATGATTTGTCAATGTAGGATCTTCAATTACAGCAAATATATAACTCTGGTGGGGAATGTTGATAATGGAGGAAGCGATGCTTGTGCTGGGGCTGAGGATATATGGACATCTCTGTGCCTTCCCACTCAATTTTACTGGGAGCTGAAAACTGCTCTAAAAAATAAAGTATATTAAAATGATAATAAGGAATATTAAGAAAACTAGGTGAACAGGCAAACCAGATACAGGAAAACACAAATAGTCAATCAATATTTAGAAAAATCATTTAGGAAAATACAACCTGACCTTAAGATGAGATACACTATCTTAGCACATTATGCATGCTTTTGAAAATCTAAAGTGCTAGAGTCTTTTTAGAAAGTAACTCCCAATATCTCTCAAAATCTTTACATGCTATAAAAGGTTGGTAATAAAGAAGGCCTACTTTAGAGGTGGTTGTGAAAATTAACCAGTTACTAGGTACAAATTAGGTGCCTAGAAATACGTCTGGAAAATGGTGCCTGCTCAATAAATGTCACTAACTGTTGCTGTTGTCATTATTATTATTACTACTAATACTACTACTATTATCAACAGCCATCCTTCTTGATCCAGAAGCCCATTTATTGATATCAAGTCTATGAAACAAAATCCCTATTATAAGAATACAGAGAGAAGGATATATATTGTCAGAGTTTATAGTGACAATCCCTGGAAATAAACTCATTTCCTATCAATGGTACATACTATGAGATTTATTAAAAATGAGTAAAAATGTATACATAAAATAAGAAAATAAATGCTGTTATTAAATAAGACACTTGCAGAACCCTATTTCCTTTTGTGAAAAGAAACCCTTTTTTTGGGTAGGTTTCTAATGTTTTATTTCAGGTAAGGATGCAGTTTGGAATAGAAAACCATAGAATGATAAACATAGGTTATTTATATTGGTTTCCTCAGAGTGAAAATAGAAATCTGAAGACATAAAAATATATACTACAGCAAAATAAGATAAAACAAGAGTGTAATACCAAGTAAAATGCATAAAGTCATAAAATTATGTTAAATGACATGAAATAAACAAACTGAATTATAGGCAGATAAAATTAGTCCCTGAATAGCTGCAATTGTAGATACATTTTAAGGAGTTACATAAAATGATTTTGATGGATCTGATATTCTTTAACATTTACATCATTAAATTACAGTTGAGTTTGAATATTAGACTTAAAATCTCAAGATAAAGACTGGAAAATCTAGTCTTTGGAAAATCTAGACATGAATCACCAAGACTTAACATATTAAATATAATCCTTATGCAATCTTCAACGTTTAGGCTCTAAATGTAGGCTCAGTCATTAAGAAACTAAAAGCAACTCTATGAAAAGAAGACTGGCCACTTACTGTTTTTCAAGATGGAGGGTTTGTGTTTTCCTGCCAATTTTGATGGAATAGGTAACCTATAGCAAAGTATTCAGAGAGAAAGTAATGATTAGATATTTAAAAACCCTAAAAGTACATCTCTTCCTTCTTTTCCTTTTCCTTAGTCTATCTCACCAAATGTTCTGTTTTTTTACATTCTTCTCAGAAATCAGCTTTTGGCAATGGGAATCCAGGCTGCTTCAATTTAATTTCTCTTTCATTAATTCTACTTCTTAAGCAGCATTGTTAAGAATTTTAAGGTTATAATTATTTTTCTAATTTTTAAATTTCAAACCTTTTTTTAGTACCATATATTTGTGACTATAAATTATGCTTCTATACCATTTTCAGAGTGCAATTCAAAATTTTTTATGTAATTTCTTCATTCTAGTTCATTGTTTAATTATTTAGCATCCATTATGATTTATGATTTCTCCTTCAGCCCATGAACCATGTACATTATTAAATTTCCAAATACATTTTTCAGTCTTTTTGTTAAGTTTAAACCTAATTGTATTGTTCCCAAATAATGAGCTCTGTATGATCACTATATGCTTTTCATTTATTTTTACTTTTTCATTTATTATGCATGTATGCATTCTCAGCTGTGTCCGACTCTTTGTGACCCTGTGGACTGTAGCCCACAAGATTCTTCTATCCATGGGATTATCCAGGCAACAATATTGGAGTGAGCTGCCATTTCCTCCTCCAGAGGACCTTCCTGACCCAGGGATCAAACCAGTGTCTCCTCTGTCTCCTGAGTTGGCAGGTGATTACCACTGAGCCACCTGGGAAGCCCCTTATTTTCCTTGTTGTGGTCAATTTTGTTGAGTGACACTGCATATTCTTCAGAAGTATGAGAAGCATTCTTCAGAAGCATTATTTACAGTGGAGACAGAGCATAAGTACATATCAATTACAAAAGCTTTATCTATTTCTGGGGATACTGACAAGTCTGGTTGTTTCTGATTCTTAGCTAAGACAAGACCCTAACGGTCTATTTAGGGTTCAAAACTCCCCTGGTCAAGGTTAGTTCTGTTGTTTTTCCACAACTAGTTCAATAAGGCTGGCTTGGCTTCTTAAAACTTCACTGAAAACTTTGTAAGGAGTTCTCCCAAAGCCAAGATTCCTCCTATAAATCTTGTGATTTTTAGCCAGAGACTCAACATATTCCCAGAGCAGAGAGCTTGGGTTCATGTGGAACTAGCTCATTGGGGATGCTGCATGGATTCTTGATATTTGCTTGAATTCTTTCTCTTGCTGCAATATAGGTTGTATCATTAAATAAAAACCTCCTACGTGATGTCCATAGAATTGAGTGAGTCAAAACAAAGAGCAGAAAACAATACATAAGCTTCATTTGATTCAATTTATTCATTGACAGAATGCTTATTTTTGTTGTTCAAATGTTTCTTCTTCTTAAACATTTTATGATTGGCCAATCAACATTTGAGATAACCATTTACATATCTCTCTATGGAAATGGATTTGAAATTTTCTCCTTGTCATGTTATCGGTTTTCATGTTATATATGCTGAGAATGTTTTATTAAATTCATACAAATTTGGAATTTTTATCTGTTTCATGTGAACTGAATATTTTAAAGTAATGATGCTTTCTCATGCTGGGGGTGTGTGTTTGTGTGCATGTGTGTGCACCAAAAGCTGTCTTTTTCCTGCTATTATCATGGGTCCTCATGTTTTCTTTGTTAGCATTTCCAAGTGTACATTCGTTATACTCTCTTAAACATTTCAGCATCTCCAGATATTCAATGGGGGGCGGGGGCTGTAATAGCTTTTATGAATACACAATTGCTGGTGTTTATTGGTGCCACAAAGTGAGCCAGTCAGAAGTTGATGTATGGCAAAATCAATACAATATTGTAAAGTAATTACCCTCCAATTAAAATAAATTAATAAAAAGAAGTAGACCATTCAGCCTATAAAACCTGCCCCAGTGTCTAACATAATTTTTCAGTTGACAATTGCAGATGTTCCTCTCAGAGCTTGCTACTGGGATTCTAATTGTTGGATTCTTATCCCATCCCTGTGCTTCTTTACATCAATATTTCTCTCTTCTTGAAAACAAAGTGGCCTCTCCAAAGTTGCTAACTCTTATTAAAACAGAAGTCAAAACCAGAAAAAGACTGACAACTAACAAAATTATTCCAATAGTCAACATGCCGAAAGGCATCTCTTGTTAAGGCTTAACCAAAAAATACCTGTTCGAAGTGAAGCATTCATTTAGGATGTTCACAAGAGCAGAAGAGGAGAAGCCTGAAGAGGAGATATGGAGAGGCCTCAGGAAGATAGGCATCACTATTTTTGTGAATGGGAGTCAAATATAATGCAACTTCTCTGGTAGACCTTTTCAATATTTATCAATTTTGTGGTTTTTTTTTTTTTTTTTTTTACAGTGGCTAGCCTGTTGATCCTACCAGGATGACTATTCAAGAAGGTTTATGAAACTATCTGCTATGCTTAGTCGCTCAGTCGCGTCCAAGTCTTTGCAATCCCCTGGACTCTAGCCTGCCAGACACTTCTGTCCATAGGAATTTTCCAGGCATGAGTACTAGAGTGGGTTGCCATGCCTTCCTCCAGGGGATCTTCCTAACCTAGGGATCGAACCCAGGTCTCCAGTATTGGAGGCAGATTCTTTACTGTCTAGCCACCAAGGAAGCCCATGAAACTATCTACATGTCTAAAATGTGTTACACTATGTTACATATAAGATTTCCAACAGTTAGGAAAAATAATGTCAGAGCTATATTATCATAAAAATAATCCTAACTCTACCCATAAGAGATAAAGTCAATTGCAATTCTCATACATGCTCATTAAAAATATATATGCATGTGTGTATGCATGTCTCTAAAACTTCAGTCTCCTTCAAATTTACTGTCTTTAGAAAATGAGGTGGCCATTCACCTTCTTAACAAGTCTCTGTACTGTCTACAATTCATTTTACAATGTACATAATGCACGTTTTACTATGTTAATCGAATAAAAAATAACATTACAAAGATTTATATATGCACATGTGTGTAAATACAGGCATGAAGATATTCTTTATATATTGTCATTTTAAAATCATGCTACAACATAAATATTGGTATGGCCTCTCTTACATAGAAGGCATTTTTAAACGTACATCTTTTATAGAAAACAATCTGGTAGACTGTAGATGCCTTTTTGTGTGACAAGAACTCAAGGCATCTTTTCCCTCTGAGTCTATTTCATAACGTTCATCTATTACTTGAGAAATGAAAACAATGTCATTAGAAGACAAAATTTCAACAAGGGATATGCATGCATTGATTTGGGTCTTGCATTCCAGTAAAAAAAAAAAAAAACATATTTTTTAAGTTATCTCTTAACTACATGCGTTTTTGAAATTCCACTGTCAATATCTGTCCCAGTCTTCTGTGGCACTGTAATTTGTAGAAGTGATGTTTGAGTCTGCAGTAAGGAAGAGAGGAGTGAGCATCCCCCAGTTCAGCATTCATTCTTATTTGTCCTTTCCTATCACATCACTTGTGGATCTTCCAAGCCCCAGTGGGCTTGCACACACACACACATACACACACACATACGCCAAAAATCATACTGTGTAGGGTTTTAAGAAGAGGTCCCCAGGACCCCATCCAGGATCCTCTCCCTATCCCCAACCCCACCCCATCTCCCTGGAAGACCTGTGTCCCCGTCAACTATCCCAGTCCTGCTCTGAGCCCTCTGACCAGCGGGCCTTGCAGAACCCTGAAACTGAGCAGGACTCCAACCAAGCCCGGGCTGCCTCAGCCTGACCTGGGCTTCTGGGGCCAGGAGGGCAATGCCCTCCACCGGCGCCAAGGGACACTGTGATGATGGGCCCCCTTCCTATCCGGCAGGGTCCTCACTTACCATGGCCCACGGAGGCCAGCCGGCCCAGCCCTGTGAGGACTAGCAGGAGAGATAACATTGCGTGACCGGCCTCACCTCAGGGAAGGCGGTTGACTGGAAATGACTCTCGGGGTTCACCAAGCGCGGGGAGTGGGGATTGGGAGCGGGACCTGGGAGGGGCGGGGCTGGCTCTGA
>NW_011494808.1:565254-568255 GCF_000754665.1 Bison bison bison | reverse complement strand
GGGCAGCAGTGAAAAGAGGAGGGGAGGGGCTGAGGAGGGGTGAGACTGGAGGGCGGGACAGGAGAGGGGAGGAGCATGCCTCAGGGGCTGGCCTGGGGCAAGCTGGGCAGGCAGGTGGAGAAGGCAGGTCTGTTGGCGGGTTGAATGGAGTGAGGGATAGAAGTGCAGCTGTGCATTGGGCCTCTCCCCAGCTTGGGAACCAGGATTTGCGGCCCACTGGAGGGGTCCACCAGCGGCTAGGTGTATTTGGGAGTCACAAGGAGACTTTTTTGAACTGTGGTGTTGGAGAAGACTCTTGAGAGTCCCTTGGACTGCAAGGAGATCCAACCAGTCCATCCTAAAGGAAGTCAGTCCTGAATATTTATTGGAAGGACCGATGCTAAAGCTGAAACTCCAATACTTTGGCCACCTGATGCGAAGAACTGACTCCTTGGAAAAGACCTTGATGCTGAGAAAGATTGAAGGCAGGAGGACAAGAGGACAACAGAGAGTGAGATGGCTGGATAGCATCACCGACTCGATGGACATGAGTTTGAGTGAACTCCGGGAGTTGGTGATGGACAGGGAGGCCTGGCGTGCTGCAGTCCATGGGGTCGCAAAGAGTTGGACACGACTGAGCAACTGAACTGAACTGAAGGAAGACTTCTTCCTCCCCAAGTGCACTTTATTTTCAAAAATTTGACATTTTAAGTGTATTTAGGGATAGCATAAGGGTTACAAAACACTTTCTCCTCTTCATGTAAGCATTTTGTTGGTGAAGAGCTTAGCTATATTAGTAGTCCATGTCATAGCGTTCTGGTACAATGGCTGAATGACTAGGGAAAGAAAAAGAAAATACAAATTTATAACCTGTTTAGTAGTAGACAGTTTCATACTTTAACTATATCTACTGTCAGATTTCTCTTTTAAGTCTCAGATCAAAACAGGCACTCAAAGGAACAGAGAAAGTGAAAAATAAAGAATCAACGGATTCCAGTTGTACAAGTTACATTTAGAAAAGGCAGAGGAGCCAGAGATAAAATTGCCAACATCCGTTGTATCATAGAAAAAGCAAGAGAATTCCAGAAAAATATCTACTTCTGCTTCATTGACTACCCTAAACCCTTTGACTGTGTGGATCACAACAAACTGTGGAAATTCTTAAACAGATGGGAATACTAGGCCACTTTACCTGCCTCCTGAGAAACCTGTATGCAGGTCAAGAAGCAACAGTTAGAAATGGACATGGAACAACAGACTGATTCAAAATTGGGAAAGGAGTACGTCAAAGCTGTATATTGTCACCCTGCTTATTTAACTTATATGCAGAGTACATCATGAGAAATACCAGGCTGGATGAATCAAAGCTGGAATCAAGATTGCCGGGAGAAATATCAATAACCTCAGATATGCAGATAACACCACCCTTATGGCAGGAAGCAAAGAAGAACTAAAGAGCCTCTTGATTAGGGTGAAAGAGGAAAGTGTAAAAGCTGACTTAGAACTCAACATTCAAAAAACTAAGATTATGGCAGCCAGCCCCATTACTTCTTGCCAGATAGATGGGAAAAGTCTGGAAAAAGTGGCAGATTTTATTTTCTTGGGCTCCAAAATCACTGCAGACAGAGACTGCAGCCACAAAATTATAAAAAGCTTTCTCCTTGGAAGGAAAGCTATGAGAAACCTAGACAGCATATTAAAAAGTAGAGACATCACTTTGCTGACAAAGGTCATATAATCAAAACTATGTTTTTTTCCGGTAGTCATGTACGGATGTGAGAGTTGGACCATAAAGAAGGCTGTTTTGTGCAGTCACTCAGTCATGTCCACCTTTTTGTGATGCCATGGACTGCAGCACGCCAGGCTTCCCTGTCTTTCACCATCTCCTGGAGCTTGCTCAAACTCATGTCCATTGAGCCAGTGATGCCATCCAACCATCTCATCCTCTGTCATCCCCTTCTCCTCCTGCCTTCAATCTTTCTCAGCATCAGGGTCTTTTCTAATGAGTCAGCTCTTCACATCAGGTGGCCAAAGTATTGGAGCTTCAGCTTCAGCATCAGTCTAAAGAGGGCTGAGCACTGAAGAATAGATACTTTTGAAATGTGGTTCTGTAGAAGACTCTTGAGAGTCCCTTGGATTACAAGGAGATCAAACCAATCAATTCTAAAGGAAATTAACCCTGAATATTCACTGGAAGGACTGATGCTGAAGCTGAAGCTCCAATGCTTTGGCCACCTGATACGAAGAGCAGACCATTGGAGAAGACACTCATGCTGGAAAGATTTAGGGCAGGAGGGTAAGAAAGCAACAGTGGATGAGATGGTTGGATAGCATCATCAGCTCAGTGGACATGAGCTTGAGCAAACTCTGGGAGATGGTGAAGGACAGGGAAACCCGGCATACTGCAGTCCATGGGGTCACAAACAGTAAGACACAATTTAGTGACTGAACAACAACAAATGTATGTGTTTATATATGAATACATATTTATATGTGTAAATATATAGCTTTATATTTATTACTTTACTGCTGATTTATCATTTAAGTATGAGGCAAAATAATTACAGCTATGAAATGATTGAAAATAATAAAAATTCATTTATTTAGTTTTGTATACTTTTGGTTCTTTGAAAAATCCATGGTTTAGAAAGACTAAATAGAATATTTCCAGCCACTATAGAGTAAAGAATATGCCTTCCAATGCAGGAGATGTGGGTTCGATCCCTGGGTCAGGAAGATCCCCTGGAGAAGGAAATGGCTACCCACTTCATTATTTTTCCCAGAGAAATCCTATGGACAGAAGTGCCTAGTGGGCCACAGTCCATGGGGTTGCAAAAGAGTCAGACATGACATAGCTTATTTAATCTGTGGCATGTGGAAAAGATAACACATCTTTCCTTTAGGTAAACTTATTTTCAAATGTGGATAAAAAGAATCACATTCTAGTATTTGAAACTTGGAAAAAGATACATAGCAGGAAAAAAAAAACTTTACCCTATAAATAAGAAGATTCACTTAATAT
>NW_011494808.1:539098-565154 GCF_000754665.1 Bison bison bison | reverse complement strand
AATATTAAAATATTAAATATTTTAAATTTTTAATATTTAAAATATTAAAATAAGAAATATCTAATTTCCTTCATTCAAAATTAGACCTACATATATATGTTCAAGATTTTCAATAAAGGTGCAAAGGCATTTTAATGAATATAGTTCTTTCAACAAATGATGCTGGACTACTTGGCATACATTTGCAAAAATACAAACTTTATCACATATGTCATACTTTCAAATTTTACTTCAAATTTTGCACAAAAACTGCCTCAAAATGAATCATAGGTCTAAATATGCATTGCAAAGCTATAAATCTTCAAGATGAAAGCATAGGAGAAAACCTCAGTGACCTTGGGTTTGGTGGTAAGTTTTTAAATATAACAGCAAAAGCATAATCCAAGATGGAAAACAATGATAAAATTTAAAAATGTTTCCTCAGCAAAATATACTGTGATTTGAATGAAAATATGACACATATCTGAAGAAAAAAACCCCTCAATTTTTATCTGATAAAAGGAGAAGAGGGCAGCAGAGGATGAGATGGTTAGACAGCATCACTAACTCAATGGAAATGAATTTCAGCAAATTCCAGGAGTTAGTGGGGAACAGAGGAAACCAGGTTTTGCTACAGTTTGCTACAGTTGGTTTGCTACAGTTCATAGGGTTGCAAAAATTCAGACCACCCGGCTACAACAAATATGTGATAAAGGACTTATCTGCAGGATATCTAAGGACAATTGTGTGTATACATGTGTTGTACACATATATCAGACTCATATATCTGTCTGTTGTGAGGTTCTAGAAGCAATGAAACCCAAATAGCAAGGAGCAAACCTAGCATCTAGGTCTATAATATTGTTTTCCAATAAAAGAAACCAACAATCCTTGTAGAAAAGGCTGCTTCTAGGGCTGTGACAAGGAATATACAAGATAATTCTGAAACACCCTTTATAGAGCCTGAAAGTGGAGAACTACTCAAAACCAAAAACATACGGGGCACATTTAGCTGCCCTTTTTTTTTTTTTTTTTATAGATTTAAGTATAAAAAGAGAGAAAAATAATCTAACAGGTGTTTTCATGTTCTTAGGAAATACCTGACAAACACTACTTCCTCCAAGTTATCAAGATTGATATTATCAGTTCATAGCATTTGTCTTTGATGTGATGTGATGAGAATGATGTTCCAGCTCTGTGAACTTATTACCTAAACCCACAGCCCTAGCCTAATGCATGATGGAAATAAATATATGGCTATAAGATAAAACAATTTTTCCCATCTGGTAAAAATTATGTATTCAAAAGCTCCAGTATATACTTATAGAATAAACAAAGATGGAATGCTTAATGGTACACATCCCAGGTCTGGTGGGAGAGTTTGTAAAGGAACAGTCATTAAGGCTGGGACAGCATGAATTTTTAGATATGGAGCTGTATTCAGCATGTACATTACACAGGTTCCCTCAACAACATTACCTGTCAAGGCTTTCTTTGAATTCTCTTTTTTTCTTTTCCTCTGTAAAGTCTCATGATGGCCGATTGAGTCACTTTCTCTTTCAGTGAATATGATCCAACATTTCCCTAAATGATATACATGTGATGTGTGTATAATTGAGTATGTCTTCATAAAATGGGCTTCCCTGGTGGCTCAGATGGTAAAGAATCTGCCTGCAATGTGGGGGATCTGGGTACAATCCCTGGGTCAGGAAGATCCCCTGGAGGAGGGCATGGCAACCGACTCCAGTATTCTCGCCTGGAGAATCCTATGGACAGAGGAGCCTGGCAGACTACAGCCCACAGGGTCACAAAGAGTCAGACAGGACTGAGCGACTAAGCACAACACACAATAATAGTTTTCAAAGAAAATGTCACTTTGAGGCTAAAATCCTCATTCATGCTGTCACATATTGGGATTAATATAAAGGTTTCCTGCCTTCAATGAGTTAAAGAGTTAGGTCATCAGAAAGGAAGATGGACAAAAGTAAGAATATCACGCACAGGTTTATAAGAAACAGTGCCTAATTTCAGAGGAATTCTGCAGAGATTTTTTTAACAACATTTGAGACTACTAAAGAGATAAAAATATTTTGAGGTTCAAGGATTTATTAATGACATTTTTAATATAAATTCTAAGTTGGATAAAAAGGATTTCTCTGAAGGAAACAAACACTGCTACTTAATTTAGATCTACTTAGGAACTTAAAATGATATACCAAATATAGTTTTCTCATATTAAGTCCCTACTACACTGTGGAATATTCATCAGGAAAACAGTTCTAGAGCAGTTAAAATTTTGATTTGTCTTAATATGCTAATAATGAACTATTGGGAAAACAGAATGGATAAAAGGACATTTGTTTAGATTTTAAAATAGCACACATTCCATAATAAATATAACAAATATTATATAATTATGAATTTATGACACTGGTTAATGACTAGCACAATTTGAGATACTAAATTATTTGCAAAATCTTACTTACCCCTCATATTCCACACTCTCTTTGTTGCATGATTTTCTCATTTCATTTCGCTTCATGATCATAATGGTGAAAATTATGAAAAAGGGCAGAAAAATGTAGAAACTTAAAATAAGCCAGTTCTGATGTGTATTGTAGCTTTTTTTAGTAAACGTTGTATCTGGAAGTGAAACACAGAAATAAGTGGATATTCACTGAATGTTTGAATAAATTTCTATTTATCTCACTTTAATCATATGCATCCTGGAGGAGGGAATGGCAACTCACTGCAGTATTCTTGCGTGGAAAATTCCATGGACAGAGGAACCTGGTGGGCTTAAGTCCATGGGGTTGCAAAGAGTTGGACAGCAATCATATGCATACATGTAAAATCATATACATAATTGAAAGTTTAAGACCTTGTAAACTGTCATATATGAGAAAATAAAAGGGCATTTAAGCTCATACCCAAAACAATTGAATATTTTTCATAGGCTTACTCAGTTCAGTCAGTTCATTCACTCAGTTGTGTCCACTCTTTGCGACCCCATGGACTGCAGCATACCAGGCCTCCCTGTCCATCAACAACTCCTGGAGCTTGCTCAAACTCATATCCATCGAGTCAGTGATGCCATCCAACCATCTCATCCTCTGTTGTCCGCTTCTCCTCCCGCCTTCTATCTTTCCCAGCATCAGGGTTTTTTCCCAATTAGTCAGTTCTTCGCATCAGGTGACCAAAGTATTGGAGGCTTACTAGTCATCTTTTATGCATATTTTTAAAATATTATGATACTGTATATGCAGTTTGAATTCTGTTTAGTACACTCATCTTATTTATTTATTTTAAAGGTGGCATATTAGTTGGGGTTAAGTTAAAAATTTAGCAATATGCTGTGAAAAGCCCCCATCCACTGCCTTGCCAAGTCACATAGTTTTGCTCCTCAAAAGAAACCATTTTTAAATGACTATGTTTCTCCATCCAGTATTTATATTTTATACATGTGAATAAAATCCATTTCTATACCCATACTTGTGTCTGTATCTACCTATATGTAATGTGTGTGTGGTGTGTATTTTTTCCCTCTTGTTGACAGTCAACAATATAGTATGCCCTTTTGCTGTCTTAAAAAATTCAAATATTACACAATTCCCAAAAGTACACACGGAGAAGGCAATGACACCCCACTCCAGTACTCTTGCCTGGAAAATCCAATGGACAGAGGAGCCTGGAAGGCTGCAGTCCATGGGGTCGCTGAGGGTCGGACACGACTGAGCGACTTCACTTTCACTTTTTACTTTCATGCATTGGAGAAGGAAATGGCAACCCACTCCAGTGATCCTGCCTGGAGGATCCCAGGGACGGCGGAGCCTGGTG
This sequence comes from Bison bison bison, assembly GCF_000754665.1. Taxonomy (NCBI): domain Eukaryota; kingdom Metazoa; phylum Chordata; class Mammalia; order Artiodactyla; family Bovidae; genus Bison; species Bison bison. The sequence goes on along the minus strand of NW_011494808.1, from coordinate 561,338 downwards.
GGCTGCCGTCTATGGGGTTGCACAGAGTCAGACGCGACTGAAGTGACTTAGCAGCAGCAGCAGCAAAAGTACACAATAAATAAATATATTGGCAAATAATTAGAAAAATAATCCAGATCTCAAGACATACTCTGCTAGAGTCTCAAAAGTACACACCAGGAAATTTTCTAATCATAATTCTGTTTTCCAATTAAAATAAATAAATTTATATTTAAAAAAACCAAAACAAAAAAAAAAAGATATTGCTTTTCTCCATTACTATTTAGTTAGTAGATTTTTTACAGAAATGTAACAATACTAACAGACATGCATTCACGTCATCATTTTATAGCTCAGAGAATTTTCTAAATTGAACACATCTATGTAACCAGCACCAAATCCAGGAAAAGTAATATTACCAGCATCTCACTACCTCTAATCTACTTTCTTTCAGCCACCATCCATGGAAAATCACTAATCCATGGATCATTTTTGACAGATTATAACGGAGAAGGAAATGGCAACCCACTCCAGTGTTCTTGCTTGGAGAATCCCAGGGATGGGGGAGCCTGGTGGGCTGCTGTCTATGGGGTCGCACAGAGTCGGACATGACTGAAGTGACTTAGCAGCAGCAAACCAAACATTTGTAACTTTTCCAGTGGTTTTCCTAAGTGGTTGTAGGAATTACATTCACACTAGCAATGAATGAGAGTCTTGGTATAGCTTGTATTTTCCTTCTTTTATTATATAGTTATTCTTGTGAAGAACTGACTCATTTGAAAAGACCGGGATGTTGGGAAAGATTGAAGGCAGGAGGAGAAGTGCACGAGAGTACGAGATGGTTGGATGGCATCACCGACTCAATGGACATGATTTTGAGTAAACTCCAGGAGTTGGTGATGGACAGGGAGGCCTGGTGTGCTGCAATTCATAGGGTCGCAAAGAGTCGGACACTACTCAGCAACTGAACTGAACTGAACTGATTCTTCGTATATGATGAAATGTGAACACTATAACTGTACAATGGATAAGATAGAGCAAATGAGGCATGCACTTAAAAGATTATTTTTTGTTTTGATTGTTATGGATTTTCTTCAATTAATGTAAAATTCTTATCAGTATTGGTAGGGAAAATAAGTTTAATGTCTGAGATTTGACAACAAAATAGTGTGACTCTTGTATTTGATGTCATTTAAATTTTGTGATTTTTTAACAGATTTACTGTTATTTTAGATGCAAATACATGAATCTATTTGAGATGTATATTATATGTTGTGTATATATATATATGTTTATATCTATAAAACCACCACATCAGTCAAAAGACAGTTGACTCCTGAACGTTGCAGGGTTGGGGGATCCACTCCAAGCAGTCTAAACACTCATGTTTAACTTTAGCATTGGTCCTCCATATCTGAGGTCTCTCTGTAGTGCAGGTTCCACCATATCTGCAGCTGCTCACCCATGGATTTAGTCTACTTCTGATGCTACACTACTGTGGTATTTATTGAAATAAAATCTGTGTACAAGTGGATGCACTTGTTGTTCAGTCGCCAAGTTGTGTCTGAGTCTTTGCAACCTCATGGACTGCAGCATGCGAGACATCCCTGTTAATGCACAGAGAAGTTCAAATCCATGTAGTCCAAGGCTCAACTGGAGTGAATACATCCATCACCCACAAGTTTCTTCTTGCCCATATAATGCTGCTTTGCTGCCACTCCCAACACAAGCAACCAAATCAGCATTCTCTATTAGTTTAGGTGTTCTACAATTTAATATAAATAAAGTCACACAGTCTGTATTCATTTTAATCTTGCTTTTTTCACACAGCAGAAATGTTGACATCCATCCACATTGGTATTTTTAACAGTGGCTCATTCCTTTTTATTGTTCAATAGTATGCTGTTTTTTGAATATACCACACGTTGTTGATCCATCACCTGTTGATTTGTCTTTGGGTTGTTTTCAAATCGTATCTATTACATGTAAAGCTGTTATGAACGTTTGTGTACAAAGTTTTGTAGGGGTGAAGGCATTCTATTCTCTTGATTAAGCAGTAAAGTGACTGCATTACATGATAGGTGAAAGAAGCTAAGGGCTTCCCTGGAGCCTCAGTGATAAATTCACCTGCCAGTGCAGGAGACACGGGTTCCAGCCCTGATCCAGGAAGATCCCATATGCCAAGGAATAACTAAGCCCATGTGCTCTAGAGCTGGGGAGCCGCAACTACTGAGGCCCTCAGGCCCTAGAGCCTGTGCTCTGCAGTGAGAAGTCACTGCAGTGAGAAGCCCTCACGCCACAACTACTGAGCAGCCCCTGCTCACTCCGACTAGAAAAACCCTGTGCAGCAACGAAGACCCAGCACGGTCAAAGATAAATAATAAATAAATACGATTCTTTTAAGAAGAAGCTGAAACTGTACACTTTTACATTTCAACAGTAGTGTATGAGACACTGTCCTCCCATTTTGGCAAAACTTCATGTGGTTAGTCTTTAAAATTTAAATAAATTTTAAAAGAATGTAACAGTAATTGTGTAATTGTGTAACTGTGATTTTAGTGTGCATTTCTTTGATGAACAATGACATTGGGCATCTTTACATGTGCTTATCTATCATCTATATATCTTCTTTGATAAAGTATCCATATTTTTCCCATCTTTATTGGGCTGTTTGTTTTCCATTATTAATTGTCAAAGATTATATTGTGAATATAAAATTTGTATATATTCAGAATATAAATACTTTGTTAGTTATATACCTAACTCTAGTTATATACAAAACTCTTCAAGAGTTTTGAAGAGCAAAAGCTTTTCATTGTGATGATATCCAAATTTTCACCTTTCCTCCTTAGAATGTGCTTTTGGTATCACATGTTAAAAAAAATAATCATTTAATCCAAAGGCACTTAGGTTTTCTCATATTTTCTCTTCTGGAAGTTTTATACGTTTAGGCTTCACATTTTGGTGTGTGATCCACTTTGAGTGAATTTTTACACATGATGTACAGAATTCTTTTTTTCTGCATGTGAGTATATAATTGTTCCAGCACTTTTTGCTGAAAAAGTTATCCATTATTCACTGATTTGCTTTGCACTTTATGGAAAATTAGTTTTCCATGCATCTGTGGCTCTACTTCCAGTGATTTATTCTGTTCCATTGATCTACATGTCTATGTTAAAATCAATGTTACACTGCATTGATTATTGTAACTTTATAGAAAGTTCTGTAATTGGGTGATGTATTTTATCTAACATCACTCTGTCTCAAAGTTATTTTGACAACACTAGTCCCTTTGAAATTCTGTATAAAGTTTATAATCAGCTTGTCAATTTCTGCAAATGAACCTGATGGATGACTTGCAATGGGATTTTCCTGAGTGTATAGATAAATCCGGGGAGAACTGACCTTGTAACAAGTGTTTTCCAAACTCTGAACATAAATGTCTCTTCAGTTACTTAAATTTTCTTTAATTTATCTCAGCAATGGTTTGAAGTTTTCAGTGTACAAATCATGTACTTTTCCACTGAATTTATTTCTAAGTATTTTGTTTTTTATGCTGTCATGAATAAAATTGCTTCCTTAATGTCATTGTTGGATTGTCTCTTTTTAGTTTGTAGATATACAATTGTTTTTTGTATATTGATCTCATTTTCTTCCACCTTACTCTTTAGGTTTTGGTGACTCATTAGGATTTTTTCATATAGGATCATATTACTGTACAGAAACACTGATTTTCTTTTTAATCCATATGCTTTGGGGGGAAGGATATACTGACCAAACCCTCTGATATAAGTGGAAGTAATCTGCAGAGGCTTCCCTGGTGCCTCAGTGTAAAGAATCTGCCTGCTAATGAAGGAGACACAGGTTCTATCCCTGGGTGGGGAAGAACCCCTGAAGAAGAAAATGGCAACCCATTCCAGTATTCTTGCCCAGGAAATCTCACAGACAGAGAAGTTTGGTGGGCCACAGTCCATGGGGTCACAAATAGTGGGACACGACTCAGCAACTGACTGGTAAAACAACAACCTATAGCCACAGGTGAATGTATAGCCAGCTAGCCTTCCCTTTCCCCTGCCTTCCTTCCCGGCCACACACTGCTGTTTGTGGACAGAGTCAGGTCCTGCCTTCCATCACTGGTCAATGTTACCGTGTCCACCTGTGAATAGCCCCTGCAGTCATGTGCTTGTATGTTCCCAGCCTGACTCGTCTCTGGCTTCCACTGCATGTTCTGGGGTGAGCGTCCAGCCACAGGAGAGCATATCAACACCCATGGCCCCTGCAGCTGTTTGTCAGATCCAGATCAGGTTCTGCCTCTCTGACTGGCCCGCCCCACCATGCCTACTTGTAACCAGCCCCTGCCTTCAGCTCTGAACCTGCACACCCCCAGCAAGACCTGACCTCCAAGACAGTGCACACACCCAGGGGAGGAAGAGAACAGCTATAGGAGAGCATACTCTAGCTGTTTGTTAGATCCAGGTCACAATCGGACTTCTGACAGTGGTGGGCATCACTGTGCCTACCTGGAGCTAGCCTGTCCGATTGTGCACTGGCATGCCCCAGAACTCAATTTCCACACCTCATCACTGATTTCCCTTGTAGTATGCATTCGCAGAAGTAGAGTGTGAAGCAATAGGAAAGCACACTGACATTCAGGGCCATCGGAACAGCCAGTGAGCCAATAGTTGGCTCCAGCCATTGCCACCTACCCCAGCCCTGATCACTACAAACACATCTTCAACTGACATCTGCCACCACCTGGACACCTGCACTTGGGCCCCACAGCCAAGTATATGCATATCACTGTCTCCAGTCACTACCATTGCCTGAACTTGTCCTTAGCTATACTTTTAGACTTTAGGACTATTATCCATTTTGAGTTAATATTTGAAAGTTGTGAGGTCTGTGAGTAGGATAATTCTTTTGCTTATGGGTGTCCAGCTGTTCCACTGAAATGACACAAATACAAGAAAAATTTTACAAATGGATGCATATGAAACAATTTGGGCCATGTAGTCCAATAAGAATAAAATGCTCTCCTCCAATTAAAAATAAATAAATTAATTAAAAAGCAAACTAAAATGTTGATATAGGTAGAAACCAACACAATATCATAAAGCTATTATCCTCCAATAAAAATAAATAAGTTAATTTTTAAAAAAAGAAAACACTCATCAAATACAACTAAAATCTAGGATTTATTTTATTTATTTATTTTTGTTTAATTGCTGTGACTAGGACTTTCAATTTTGTGCTGGATAAAAGTAGTGGGCATAGGCATCCTTGTCTTATTTCTGATCTTAGAGGAAAAGCTTTCAGCTTTTAACTATTGTGTATGATGTGAAGAAAGCTGAGTGCTGAAGAGTTGATGCTTTTGAACTATGGTGTTAGAGAAGACTCTTGAGAGTCCCTTGGACTGCAAGGAGATCCAACCAGTCCATTCTGAAGGCAATCAGCCCTGGGAGTTCTTTGGAAGGAATGATGCTAAAGCTGAAACTCCAGTACTTTGGCCATCTGATGCAAAGAGTTGACTCATTGGAAAAGACTCTGATGCTGGGAGGGATTGGAGGCAGGAAGAGAAGGGGACGACGGAGGATGAGATGGCTGGATGGCATCACTGACTCGATGGACATGAGTCTGAGTGAACTCCAGGAGTTGGTGATGGACAGGGAGGCCTGGCGTGCTGCAATTCATGGGGTCGCAAAGAGTCGGACAAGACTGAGCGACTGAACTGAACTGAACTGAATGATGTTAGTTTTGGGTTTGCCATATGTGGACTCTACCTTGATGAAGTATAGTCACTCTATACCCACACTGTTGACAGTTTTATTTTTTTAAGATTTATTTATCTGTTTTATTTTTGGCTGTGGTGGGTCTTCATTGCTGAGTGCAGGCTTTCCCTAGTTTGTGATGAGCAGTGGCTCCTCTTGGTTGCAGTGTGCGGGTTTCTCACTGAGCTGGCTTCTCTTGTTGTGGAGCTCAGGCTCTAGGGCATATCAATTCAATAGCTGCAGTGGGTGGACTTAGCTGTCCTGTGGCATGTGGAATCCTTCCGGACCAGGGATTGAGCCCATGTCCTCTGCATTGGCAGGTGGATTCTTCCCACAAAGGAAGCCCTATTGAGAGTTTTTATCATAGATGTTGAATCAATGAATAGCAACTTGCCTTCATTCATGGAAACTAGAGAAAGTATAAACTTGTACTTCATCACTCAAAATGTGATTTACTATTATTTCCTAGTAAATACGTATACTTATATTTCGTCATACATTTTTTACATAAATTTCATTCAAAATAAACACCTTATCCTAGACGTGCTTTTTAATAACCTGTAAAGTTTTTAATAACATGGAATGCAAATAATTTGCATGATGTTCACCCATCCATATTTATTTTTTAATTCATGCTATGATGTTTATTAGGGTTTCCCAGGTGGCATTAGTGGTAAAGAACCTGCCTGCCAATGCAGGGTTGGGTTCGATCCCTGGGTTGGGAAGACCCCCTGGAGGAGGAACTGGCAATCCACTCCACTATTCTTGCTTGGAAAATCCCATGAACAGTGGAGCCTGCTGAGCCACAGTCCATAGGCTCACAAAGAGACAGACATGATTGAAGCGACTGAGCACACATGATGTTTATTGAAACTTGAGTACTATATTGTATTTTAGTAACTGAGTTGATTAAAACTGGGTGTCTCTGTGGAAAGCACATTGCAAATGTTATTTAACATTAATTTAATGAAAGCCACTATTCAAAGTAATTCTTTTAGTCACTTGGGAGATCATGAAAGATTTTAGTTAATAGTGTATTTCTTTATTTCATAAAGCATCCTATTTTGATGCTTTATTTTTAAAACATTCTAGAATTTAAAAGTTTAATTTCTACTCACAAGATTTATGATCATATCCATCATCAATACTTCCTCCTGGTGAACCAATGTGTAATTCACAATCTGGAGGTGTATAGTCAGGAATGCAATGACAATTGCCTAAATTATTACATATCTGAAACAGAAAAATGTGTAATTACTATGAATCATGATAGTCTCTGTATGTCATATATACTTACTTTCAAAAGAATAAAATCCCTGATCTTCTAAGTTTGTTGTTGTTCAGTTGCTAAGTTGTTTCTAACTCTTTGCCACCCATGAACTGTAGCACAACAGGCTTCTCTGTCCTTCATTATCTCCCTGAGTTTGCTCAAACTCAGGTCCATTGAATCAGTGATGCCATCCAACCATCTCATCCTGTTGCTCCCTTCTCCTCTTGCCCTCAATATATCCCAGCATCAGGGTCTTCTCCAATGAGTCTGCTCTTCCCATCAGGTGGCCAAAGTATTGGAACTTCAGCTTTAGCATCAGTCCTTTCAATGAATGTTCATGCTTTATTTCCTTTAGGATTGACTGGCTTGATCTCCTTGCTGTCCAAGGGACTCTCAAAAGTCTTCTCCAGCACCACAGTTCAAAGGCATCAATTCTTTGGGATTCAGCCTTCTTTATGGTCAACTCTCACATCCATACATGACTACTGGAAAAACCAGAGCTTTGACTATATGGACTTTTGTAGGCAAAGTGATGTCTCTGATTTTTAATATGCTATCTAGATGTGTCATATTTTTTTCCCAAGAAGCATCTTTTAATTTTGTGGTTGCAGTCACTATTCTCAGTGATTGTGCAGTCCAAGAAAATGAAATCTGCCACTGTTTCTACTTTTCCCCCACTGATTTGCCATGAAGTGATGGGACCAGATTGGAGAAGGAAATGGCAACCCACTCCAGTATTCTTGCCTGGAGAATCCCAGGGACGGGGAAGCCTGGTGGGCTGCCGTCTGTGGGGTCGCACAGAGTTGGACACGACTGAAGCGACTTAGCAGCAGATGGGACCAGATGTCATGATCTTCATTTTTTGAATGCTGAGTTTTAAGCCAGCTTTTTCACTCTCCTCTTCCATCCTTATCAAGAGTCTCTTCAGTTCCTCTTTACTTTCTGCCATTAGAGTGCTATCATTTGCATACCTGAGGTTGTTGATAGTTCTCCCAGCAGTCTTGATTCCAGCTTGTGAGTCATCCTGTCCGTCATTTTGCAGGATATGCTCTGCATATAAGTTAAATAAGCAGGATGACAATATACATCTTTGACATACTCCTTTCCCAATTTGGAACCAATCTTTTGCTTCATGTCCAGTTCTGACTGGCCTTTCCTGACCTGCATACAGGTTCTCAGGAGGCAGATAAGGTGGTCTGGTATTCTTATCTCTTTAAGAATATTCCAGTTTGTTGTGATCCACACAGAAAAAGTGTTTAAGATAGTCAGTGAAGCAGAAGTAGATGTTTTTGTTTGTTTGTGTTTTGTTTTTTTCTGGAATTTCCTTGCTTTTTCTATGATCCAATGGATGTTGGCAATTTTACTTCTGGTTCCTCTGCCTTTTCTAAATCCAACTCGTACATCTGGAAGTTCTCGGTTCATGTACTTCTGAAGACGAGCTTGAAGGATTTTGATCATAATCTTGTTAGCATGTGAAGTGAGTGCAATTTTATGGTAATTTGAACATTCTTTGGCATTACCTTTCTTTGGGACTGAAATGAAAACTCACCTTTTCCAGTCCTGTGGCCACTACTGAGTTTCCCAAATTTGCTGGCATATTGAATGCAGCACTTTAACAGTATCATCTTTTAGGATTTGAAATAGCTCAGCTGGAATTCCATCACCTCCATTAGCTTTGTTCATAGGTATGCTTCCTAAGGCTCACTTGACTTCATACTCCAGGATGTCTGGCTCTAGATGAGTGACCACATCATCATGGTTATCCGGGACATTAAGACTTTCTTATACAGTTCTTCTGTGTATTCTTGCTACCTCTTCTTAATCTCTTCTGCTTCTATCAGGTCCTTGCCATTTCTGTCCTTTACTGTGCTCATCCTTGCATGAAATGTTCCCTTGGTATCACTAATTTTCTCGAAGAGAGCTCTAGTCTTCCTCATTCTATTGTTTTCTTCTATTTCTTTACATTTTCCACCTAAAAAGGCTTTCTCTCCTTGCTGTTCTCTAGAACTCTGCATTCAGTTGGATATATCTTTCCTTTTCTCCTTTTAGGCCATTCAGGAATGACCTAAATCAAATCCCTTATGATTTTACAGGGGAAGGGATGAATAGTTTCAAGGGACTAGATCTGGTAGACAGAATGGCTGCAGAACTATGGACCGAGGTTTGTAACATTGTACAGGAGGTTTTGACCAAAACCATCTCCAAGAAAAAGAAATGCAAGAAGGCAAAATGCTTGTCTTCTAAGTTTATTAAAGACTATATATTGATACATAGTGCTTCCCTTGGGCTTGACAGTAAAGAATCTGCCTGTAATGCAGGAGATCCAGGTTTGATCCCTGGTTCAGGAAGATCCTCTGGAGAAGGGAATGGCTACCCACTCCAATATTCCTGCCTGGAGAATTCCATGGACAGAGGAGCCTGGCAACGATACTCCATGGGGCCGCAAAGAGTCGGAAATGACTGAACAACTAACACACAAAAGAGGGCCTTCATCCACTAATTAAGTCCCTCTCCACTGCTAAGCGCTTTCTGTTTTACATATATTCACAGATAAACACACATACCCACATCCACAAACATATAAATACTCATTCCCAGGTTTTTGACAAACAAACATCACTAATGAAAAATTATGAATTTATTCCCATACCTAAAGGTATAAATATAGGGCTAGCACATTTTAAGAAATAGACATTTATGGTTATTTCCTATCATTATATTGGAGACATTGTGTTTTGTCCATGTATGCTGATAATGACAAATTTGGGGGGTTTATAGATAATGCTGGGCTGGAGGAAGCACAAGCTGGAATCAAGATTGCTGGGAGAAATATCAGTAACCTCAGATATGCAGATGACACCACCCATATGGCTGAAAGCCTCTTGATGAAAGTGAAAGAGGAGAGTGAAAAAGTTGGCTTAAAGCTCAACATTCAGAAAACTAAGATCATGGCATCTGGTTCCATCACTTCATGGCAGATAGATGGGGAAACAGTGGAAACAGTGTCAGACTTAATTTTTTGGGGCTCCAAAATCACTATAGATGGTGATTGCAGCCATGAAATTAAAAGACGCTTACTCCCTGGAAGGAAAGTTATGACCAACCTAGATAGCATAATCAAAAGCAGAAATATTACTTTGCCAACAAAGGTCCATCTAGTCAAGGCTATGGTTTTTCCAGTGGTCATGTATCGATGTGAGAGTTGGACTGTGAAGAAAGCTGAGCACTGAAGCATTGATGCTTTCGAACTGTGGTGTTGTAGAAGACTCTTGAGAGTCCCTTGAACTGCAAGGAGATCCAACCAGTCCATTCTAAAGGAGATAAGCCCTGGGTGTTCTTTGGAAGGAATGATGCTAAAGCTGAAACTCCAATACTTTGGCCACCTGATGCGAAGAGTTGACTCATTGGAAAAGACCCTGATGTTGGGAGGGATTGGGGGCAGGAGGAGAAGGGGATGACAGAGGATGAGATGGCTGGATGGCATCACCGACTCGATGGACATGAGTTTGAGTGAACTCTGGGAGTTGGTGATGAACAGGAAGGCCTGGCGTGCTGTGATTCATGGGGTCACAAAGAGTTGGACATGACTGAGCGACTGAACTGAACTGAAAGATTATTGAAATTTTAAATTTATTTTCCCTACATATCAAAATTGATTTCAATAAAATGAGTTTTACTTATAATACTGTAATCCAAAAGTGTTCTTCTAATTTACACATCAATCTCTCTCTCTCTCTCTCTCTTTTTTTTTTTTGGTATTTAGTGTAGCCCGACTTCCCAGGTGGCCTTAGTGGTAAAGAATCTGCCTGCCAATGCAGCAGACACAAGAGATGTGGGTTCAACCTTGGTTTGGGAAGATCCCTTGGATTAGGAAATGGCAACCCACTCCAGAATTCTGGCTTGGAAAAATTCCATAGACAAAGGAGGCTTGCAGGCTATGGTCCATGGAGTTGCAGAGTTGGACACAGCTGAGCACACACATACACACACAACACTCTGGTGATAAATATTTTAATGTAAAATTTTGAAATTAAGACTAAAATATCATTTATTTCATATTTCAAATCTAATCCCCAAATTTTCCCCTATCCTGATTTAACATAAACAGCAGAGGTTACCATCATTACATTTTTACTAATGTAGTGAAAGAAAAAAGATGGTTAGCTAGAGCAGAAGCAATAAGCAAATAAATATTATTAAATTTTATTAAGTGAAGAATGACTTGCTATTTCAGACTAGATATGTAATTTGACTTTCTAGTGTTAGGTGTTTAGTTGGTAAATCGTGTTTGACTTTTTGTAACCCCATGACTGTAGCCCACCAGGCTCCCCTGTCCATGCGATTTCCCATGTAAGAATACTGGAGTGGGTTGCCATTTCCTTCTCCAGAGGATCTTTCTAACCCAAGGAGTTCTTAGCAGAAAAAAACGAAATGAAAACGTATACCTTAGTCACTTGTCAGTAATACTTCTAATGTCAGAAAATGAAGAAAAGTAATCTCATAGCATTCAGCACAAATAAAATGGAATTAAACTACCATCACATTTCTCTTTGACAGGACTGCAGGAAATAGAACAGTCCAACTGAGCTTACAAAGTTTTGGGAGAGCAGAACTAAAACTTAATAATTTTGTGCCAATGATTTTTTTTTAATGTGGAAAGACATTTTTGCATTGTTGATATGCTAGAACTTTAAATGCATACTGCACAAGATATATTTCTCTCTACTTTAAAGTGGTATTCCAGCACCCTATCTCTCTGATTAAAACAGATAAACAATGTAATGTCAGAAAAAACATTTATCTAGAATATAAAATCTAAATAGATAAATTCCCTATAATATAAATTTTAGAAAAAAAATTAACATAATAGACCAAATCTCTTAGGAACATCAAAGTAGCTATATTTTGGATTTTTTAAATAAAACTTTTTACTATAAAATAGAATGTACATAAACCTAGTCTTACTGGAATGTTAATTTCATAATGTATAAAGTATCAAATTATGACAAAGGTCCACCTAGTCAAAGCTATGGTTTTTCCAGTAGTCATATATGGATGTAAGAGTTGGACTAAAAAGAAAACTGATTGCAGAAGAATTGATGCTTTTAAACTGTGGTGTTGGAGAAGACTCTTGAGAGTCCCTTGGACTGCAAGGAGATTCAACCAGTCCATCCTAAAGGAAATCAGTCCAGAATATGCATTGGAAGGACTGATGCTGAAGCTGAAACTCTAATACTCTGGACACCTGATGTGAAGAACTGACTCATTTGAAAAGACCCTGATGCTGGGAAAGATTGAAGGCAGGAGGAGAAGGGGACGACAGACGATACAATGGTTGGATGGCATCACCAACTCAATGGACATGAGTTTGAGTAAACTCCGGGAGTTGGTGATAGACAGGGAGGTCTGGTGTGCTGCAGTCCATGGGGTCACAAAGAGTTGGACACAACTGAGTGACTGAACTGAACTGACATTTGAAACTAATATGATATTGTATGTTAATTACAGCTAAAAATGTATCAATAAACTGCAAACTATAAGTTTGGTTTGAGATTTTACAAAAAATATTGAGGCTGAAGGCTTAAAGTAGAGAATTGAACAAAGAAGAGCAAAAGATCAGACCAACAATGCTAACAATTAATGAAAGTAAAAGACAAAACATGAAAATGTAGCTATCCTTTTTGTTTACAGAAAAGTTTCATAGAAAATTCAAGACAAAGCAGTAGCATTCTATATCTTCTAAAAGCAACCAAGTAAATTGTAACACTGAATATTACAAAACTGAATACTGATAAATTTAATTTCATTTCTATAATGTTGACCGAATTATATACTGATTATCTTTTTGGAAAGCAGTGAAACAAGGGTCCCAAATTATACATTTTTAAGAAGTAAATATTAAATGCAAAAGTAACTACAAATCTGTATTGCCAGATTAAAATGGATAAACAGTTGAGAAAAAAATGTTTTTTGCATAAAGATACTTTCTAGTAGAAGCCTCTTCATAAAAACTTCAGAAATTCTCTATCATGTCTTTAAGAATATCTTCTGTAAAATACTATATAGCTTTAAATTTTAATTATGAAGAGTATGAGGAAGAAGAAATATGCCCACAATATAAGCAAAATATGCATTTATTTGCATGAGAAAATTATTTTTTTTAATTTAAATGTGTTACCAATTCATAAGTTTTGAATGCTTACAATAAATTCAGTACACATATAGTACAGTTCACTAAATAGTGTTTTGATCGATTGGTAATCAGCTGATTTTCTTTATATTAGTTAGCTATTCCTAGGCAAGCCTGGATAAAAGAGCAACTTAGATTTTCATTTCTCCCAAACAGGATAGATTTTTTATGTTGAATTACTCAAAAAATAACATAAAATTTAGAATTACAAAAACAAAAGTAGCTTACCCCATTTCCTCTGCATTTTATAGTGGCATTACAATTATATCCCATTAAAGGAACTTCTTTGCAGGTTTTATTTATACAATACTAAAACAAAACAAGCAAATATTTCATAGTTATTTACAAATCTGACACAAGGAATTAACTATATCATGTGTATACAAAAGAACAAAAGACATACTTACTGAGACTTTATATTATGCATCACTCTGATTTTGGAACAAAGATTCCGTCAATCCAATACAAAAATCCAAACAATAGTAAGAGTTAAAAAAAAAAATCTGAGAGTGTTCACCTTAACACAGTTTATGTAGTGATGCCACATGATTTTGGTTTTGATACTTACAATTGGGAACTGAAATGAGAATCACCATTATGGGAGTTAATGTTCTGCTATGAATAATTGGTTAGATTAATATTAATGATTTGTCTGCTCAAAAACTGGAAAACAATTTATTATTTTAGTTTTAGTGTAAAATATAAATTATTATTTTGGATGGTACATTATCATAAATCCTTGTTATAATACTAATTATAATAATCCATCAAGAGAAATATTTTAACCTAATATGCATTGCAAAACCCTAGTTATGTTGAAGTGGTTAATCAAGGGTTAAATTAGTCATTTTTTTTTCCCCCTCATTTACTTTTCTCTATTATTTAAGCTAAGCTTTTAACTTATTTCTCTTGACTTTTTAAAATACATCAGCATAACACATGATGAAGTCTTGAAAAGAAGAATGAAATTTAGCATTTTGCAATTATTTCCTGAAAATTAACATATAGCCAATGAATAAATGATGTTGTGTATACCAGTACATTTTTGCTCTTTCTCTTGGATATAATATTGGAAGTGCTAGCCAGAGCAATCAGGCAAGAAAATATGAAAAGCACACACATTATAAATAAACAAGCAAAATTATATCTTTGCAGGTGATATAATCTTGTATGTCAACTCTAAAGACTCCACATACACAAAAGTTTGTTAGAACTAATCAACAATTCAGTAAATTTGCAGTATAAAATATTAACATATAAAACTAAAGACATTTCTAAACAATGGACATTCTAAAAAGGAAATTAAGAATACCATTCAAGAAGAATAGCATCCACTATTATTAGACAATTAAAATTAACCAAGAAGCATACACTGAAAACTGAAAGAAATATTAAAAAAAAAATTAAAACAGAAAAATAAAATTTATCCTGTGTATATGGGCTGGAAGACATAATATTATTAGTATATCAATACTATCCAAAACATCTATAAATTCAATGCAATCTGTCAAAATTTCAAGACAGATTTTTTTTCATAAATAGAAAAACCCATCATAAAATGCACATGGAATCACAAGAGAGTCTATATAGCTGAAATGGTCTTTACAAAGAACAGAATTGGAGGACTCACACTTCTTGATTTCAAAACTTACTGTAGTGTTCACTTCAGCAGCACATATACTAAAACTGGAATGACACAGAGAAGATTAACATGGCCCCATAGTCAAGGCTATGGTTTTTCCTGTGGTCATGTATGGATGTGAGAGTTGGACTGTGAAGAAGGCTGAGTGCTGAAGAATTGATGCTTTTGAACTGTGGTGTTGGAGAAGACTCTTGAGAGTCCCTTGGACTGCAAGGAGATCCAACCAGTCTATTCTAAAGGAGATCAGCCCTGGGAGTTCTTTGGAAGGAATGATGCTAAAGCTGAAACTCCAGTACTTTGGCCACCTCATGCGAAGTGTTGACTCATTGGAAAAGACTCTGATGCTGGGAGGGATTGGGGGCAGGAGGAAAAGGGGACGACAGAGGATGAGATGGCTGGATGGCATCACCGACTCGATGGACATGAGTTTGGGTGAACTCCGGGAGTTGGTGATGAACAGGGAGGCCTGGTGTGCTGCGATTCATGGGGTCACAAAGAGTTGGACATAACTGAGCGACTGAACTGAATTGAACTGAACTGAAATTGCTAAAGTAATCAAAAGAACATGATATTGGTAGATATATAGACCTGCAGATTAATATAACAATCTAGACAATCCAAAAACAGACTCACGAAAATACCCTCAATTCATTTTTTTGACAAAAGTCCAAAAAAATGAACCTCAACCTAAACCTCAGGTTAAAGTAAATTAACTGAAAATAAACCAAATGTAGAACAAACTTAAATGTTAAACACAATATTACATATTTTTAGAAATAAAAAAATCTGTGAGACTATCTTCATGACCCAGGGTTATAACTAGGCTTATTAGACTTGACACAAAACACATGTTCCATGAAAGGAAAAATTGACAAATTGATATCATGAAAAGCTTTTCTGTATGAGTTTCTCCACCATGTAGATTGCTTTAGCAAAGCAAGCAAGCTGAGAAGGTGAGAGAAAGAAAGTGCATGCCAAACAGAAGTCACTGTCTTTTCTAAAACGAATCTTATAAATGACACTCCATAACTTTCACCATCTTCTCTTTCTTAGAAGCAGTCAGTATATCCAGTGCACACACAGACGAGGAGGATCACATGGGGAGTGAGTATCAGGAAGTGGGAGCAGTGGAGCCATGTTAGAAGGTGCTGACCACAAGAAGCAAGTTCCCAAGGGGATAGGACTGCTCAACGCAGACAGAAAAACCGGCTGTTTGATTAACCATTTTAAGAACTGCCTTATGATCCAGCAATCCCACTGCTGGGCATACACACTGAGGAAACCAGAATTGAAAGAGACACAGGTACCCCAATGTTCATCACAGCACTGTTTATAATAGCCAGGACATGGAAGCAACCTAGATGCCTATCAGCAGATGAATGGATAAGAAAGCTGTGGTACATATACACAATGGAGTATTACTCAGCCATTAACAAGAATACATTTGAATCAGTTCTAATGAGGTGGATGAAACTGGAGCCTATTATACAGAGTGAAGTAAGCCAGAAAGAAAAACACCAATACAGTATACTAATGCATATATATGGAATTTAGAAAGATGGGAACAATAACCCTGTGTACAAGACAGCAAAAGAGACACTGATGTATAGACCAGTCTTATGGACTCTGTGGGAGAGGGACAGGGTGGGAAGATTTGGGAGAATGGCATTGAAACATGTATAATATTATGTATGAAACGAGTCTCCAGTCCAGGTTCGATGCATGATACTGGATGCTTGGGGCTGGTGCACTGGGACGACCCAGAGGGATGGTATGGGGAGGGAGGAGGGAGGAGGGTTCAGGATGGGGAACACAGGTATACCTGTGGCGGATTCATTTCGATATTTGGCAAAACTAATACAATATTGTAAAGTTTAAAAATAAAATAAAATTTTAAAAAAAGGTTTTGTTTTATTTTTAATACATAAGTACTAAATGCCATTTACATAAAACACTGATTTACAACTGCTGCCTTATATTTTCTGGAATGTGTGCATTCATATTTCAGACTGACTCCCTTAGCTTCTGAACTATTTTTCTTCTCCCTTTGTTTTTTAGCTACATAAATAGTACTACATGTATATCTCAACATGAGCTCGTACATTGCTATAGCTGTGCTCTGCCAGTACAGACTTCTGGTTTGGGTCCTCCAAATTTCTCACACTTATATTTTGACAATACAGATAAAATATGAATGCTCAATTATGTTTTTTCTGAAGCAGGAAAAATTAAAAACACAAAATTAGAATTTTATGATTTAAAACCATCAGAATTCAAAGATCTAAACAGAATCAACTGTCAGTAGACTCCTGTGCTTAAAAATGCATCTTGTCCCTGAGGACTGATGACAGATTAATCCAATGTTATTTGATTACCGAGGCTTGGTTTAATAATCTTTTCCATATCATACGGGAAATAAATGGCAGCGCCAGGTTCAAATCCTTTCTGTATGATTGGGATAGTCATCGTGGAATATAGTAACTGATAATTCCATAATCTAACACAGGTACATGCAAGTGAACATGGTTTGTTACCATCTGTGCTCCACACACGGTGCCATCAGCCACATAGGTATAGTCTCTTCCACCTGATCTCACTGATGACGCAGTAGTTACGCACAGAAGTCCTTGAGAATATGAATAAATGGCAGATCGAACATCACTTCTATAAGTACTATTTTGTGGCCAAACACAAGCTAATTTTCCACAAAGAACATCCCTGGAGAGGGGAAACAAAACAATGTCTTATCATTCTGTCCTTTAATGAAACTTAAGTTTTAAATAAGTATTGTATCACATCAGTGATAACATAAGTGTTGTTTAACGAATAGTAAAAAAATCAGAAGAATGCCAAATGTCGCTGTGCACATCTGAATGTGATACAATTAACTGGCACAGCAGTAGCAGGATTGAAAACTACACAATGAACTCAGATGTTCAGACATGACTTCATTGCCTATTTTAGTACTCAGTTTTGTTATCTAGCCCATTACATGGATCACACTCAGAAAATTCCTCACATGCTCCCACTTTGATAAAGCTTGACCAGGCTGCTGGTTTGTTACTCAACGTTTGTTGAGAGTGACTGACTGCATTTATTTATACTTTATGCATATTTTGAGACCCTTCTAATTATGCTTATTGTAATGGCCATGATCTTTAGTCAGTAAATCTATTTAATATACAGACTGTTCCTTTTGATCCCAAGATTCTTTGAATATGTTCATATTTCCAGTCATTCTGTATTCCTTTCCTGAGAATTCAGAAACTTTTAGACCCCATATTTGGCATAAGCCATACCAAAGTTTATCCCATAAATAGTTTATTTACCTATCAATGGGTAGAACACTGGCTTCTCTAAGAGACTTCCAATATTCCTAGTTTATGCCCTGGAAAATAATTGATGTCACTTCTTGCTCTTGGAATCACTCAAATCTACCAACTCTCATCCTCAATTGAAAAAACAATTCTTAGTTATTGATATGTGTTTGTTGAGCATGTCCCTGTTATCTCTCCAAATGTCTTTCATTCAAAAATCTCATCCCCTTGTTCTAAAAGACCATGGAGAGG
Organism: Bison bison bison; assembly: GCF_000754665.1. Classification (NCBI taxonomy): domain Eukaryota; kingdom Metazoa; phylum Chordata; class Mammalia; order Artiodactyla; family Bovidae; genus Bison; species Bison bison. The sequence goes on along the minus strand of NW_011494808.1, from coordinate 542,920 downwards.
CTTTGTGTGTGTGTGTGTGTGTGTGTGTGTGTGTGTGTGTTTTTAACGATTTATTTATTTGGCTTTGTGGCTTGCAGGATCTTAGGTCCCTTGACCAGGAATTAAGTCTGTACCCTCAGCAGTGAAAGCATGGAGTTCTAACTATTGAACTCCTGGGGAATTCTCCATGGGAGGTCCTTTTAAAATAACAGAGATTAGTTTAATGGTATCAAGAAGTGAGGGCTTCTCAGGTGGCACAGTGGTAAAGAATCTGCCTGCCAAGATGTGGGTTCAGTTCTTGGGTTAGGAATATCCCCTGGAGTAGGAATGTCAACCCACTCCAGTATTCTTGTATGGAAAATTTCATGGACAGAGGAGCCTGGTGAGCTACAATCCATGGGGTTGCAAGAGTCGGACATGACTGAGCATGCACGCATCGTGAAGATTGAAATGAGAGTGGGATTCCATTTCCAAATCTTTTTCCAAGTTTCTCTCCTTCCAGTCTCATTTTTCTTGTTTCTCAGATTGAAATAACTCTTTTTATTGATGCTCTATTCTCTTCGTATAGAATGTATCTCAAAATATCTTAAACCGACTTTACATGATAAATCTTTTTCTAGTCTGGCTATTGAAATACAAACTCCTCTTCCAAAGTCCATTCTCTCAAAATTTGCATTTATGGTTGAATTCTTGGAACTGGCAATCTGCTTGAATTCCTGGAATCTGATGAAAGCAGATGAATTGAGCTATTGAATTTCAGTGTCATCTAGTGATTTTATTTTGGGAAAATTCATATACTACCATCATCTCAGATGAAGTCCATGTAAGTCATGCTTGCTAACTTACACAATTCCTTCCACCTTTTCTTTTCCTTCTTCCATATCTTAGACAAAGGGTGGCATGCATACTTCTGGTCATCAGAGAGAGATTGAGGCTGACTTACCACCAGATCCTGCCTCTGTGGGCATCCACTGTGGTGTAACTCAGTCTGCTCTCAATTGCTTTCTAATAAGGTGTGGCTGATTATATTCCATCTTTTAGAGATTATCAGGCTCTCTTCATGAGATCTCCCTTCATCAGCATTCACTTCATGATTCCAGCCTTCCTCTTTTAATCTGTTAGTTTTCCAGTGTTGGGGCACGTGGGAAATTCTGCATTCTCTACACATCATAATTAATCCATAGCAGACTCATGTGGAGGCAGGTGGTGGAGGATACTGTCTTAGTCCCATTGAACTAAACACCGTCTTCAGCCATTTGTAGTTTTCGTAAAGGAACCAAGTTGCTTTTTAGCCATGCTGAGTGTGGTGTTTACCTAAGAGTTTTACAAATTTTTTTTTTCTGATTTTGTCCTGGGATTTAAAGGAAGTCCTACTTCCTTCTGGAGCATTTGACTTTATCTGAGTTTTTTTTAACATGTTCTTCCCACTCTCTGTTTTTTTTTGTTTTTTTTTTTTTTAATCAACATCGTCTTTATGTCCTCTCTTACTTCTTAAATCTGGCTCTGTTACTATTCTTTAAGCCACCTTAAGGTATAGTCACCACCAAAAAACTGTACCTATGTGTGAAACTTGATGAATTTGGAGATAAGGACATGCCCGTGAAATTATTAGCATCATCAAGGACATAAACATATCCATCACTTCCCAAAGTTTCCTCTTGCCCTTTGTACTATAATCATTATTTTGTGGATGTGGTGAGAACAGTTAATAAAAGGTTTAACTTTAGGGAAAAGTTTAAGTATACAATCAGTTCAGTTCAGTTGCTCAGTCGTGTCTGACTCTTTGCAACCGCATGAATCCCAGCATGCCAGGCCTCCCTGTCCATCACCAACTCCTGGAGTTCACTCAAACTCACATCCATTGAGTCAGTGATGCCATCCAGCCATCTCATCCTCTGCTGTCCCCTTCTCCTCCTGCCCCCAATCCCTCCCAGCATCAGAGTCTTTTCCAATGAGTCAACTCTTCGCATGAGGTGGCCAAAGTACTGGAGTTTCAGCTTTAGCATCATTCCTTCCAAAGAACACCCAGGGCTGATCTCCTTTAGAATGTACTGATTGGATCTCCTTGCAGTCCAAGGGACTCTCAAGAGTCTTCTCCAACACCACAGTTCAAAAGCATCAATTCTTTGGCACTCAGCCTTCTTCAAGTTCAACTCTCACATCCATACAAGACTACTGGAAAAACCATAGCCTTGACTAGACGGACCTTAACATATTTTTAAAAGCTATAGGAATTAAGTTGTATAGTAGATTTCCAGATAAAGCTGCTATCATTTTCTAGCTTTATTGAGGTATAGTTGACAAATAAGATTATAAAGTATTTAAAGTGTACAAATTGATGATGTGATACATGTGTACATTGTGAGGGTTTTCCCTGATAGCTCAGTTGTTAAAGAATTTGCCTGCAATGCAGGAGACCCCGGTTCAATTCCTGGGTCAGGAAGATCCACTTGAGAAGGGATAGGCTACCCACTCCAGTATTCCTGGGCTTCCCGTGTAGCTCGGCTGGTAAAGAATCCACCTGCAATACGGGAGACCTGGATTTGATCCCTGAGTTGGGAAGATCTCCTGGATAAGGGAAGGGCTACTCACTCTAATATTCTAGTCTGGAGAATTCCATGGACTGTATAGTCCATGGGGTTGAAAGAGTAGGACACAACTGAGTGACTTTCACTTTCACTTTACATTGTGAAATGATTCACCCTGTTAGGTGAATTAATACATTGAACATTTCACTTATTTATCCTATTTTTTGTGTGTGAATACATTTAAGCTCTACTCTCAGCAAATTTTATTTATATAATAATTATATAATTCTATTGCCTAATTATGTAATAATTATATAGTATTTTCACCATGTTATACATTAGATCTTCAGATCTTATTCATCTTACAACTGAAAGTATGTATCATTTTACCAATTTCTGTTTTCCACTGGCAATTACTTTTCTACTCTCTGTTTCTATGAGTTCATTTTGATTATTACAGCAGCATTATAGCAAACAGAAGCGACAAGAGAAGGCATTATTGCCATGATCTTGATCTCAGGGGTAATACTACCAGCTATTACTGTTAAGTGTAGTGTTAATTATGGGTTTTCCATTTATTGCTTTCATTATGTTGAGGTACAGTCCTTCTACACTAATATGAAGAGAGTTATTATAATGAAAGGATGTTGAATCTAGTCAAATGCTTTTTCTATACCTACTGAGATGATCATATGATTCTTACCCCTTTTTTATTAATATGGTATATCGCATCGATTGATTTGTGGATAAGAAACCATCCTTATATCCCCGGAATATTACCCACTGGATCATGGTTTATGTTCCTTTTAAAGTATTATTAAATTTGCTACTTTGTAAATTTTTTCATCTATGTTCATCGAGGATATTGGCCTCTTATTTCTCTTCTGGTAATATCCTTGTCTGTTGTTCCATATCCAGTTCTAACTGTTGCTTCCTGACCTGCATATAGGTTTCTCAAGAGGCAAGTCAGGTGGTCTGGTATTCCCATCTCTCTCAGAATTTTCCACAGTTTATTGTGATCCACACAGTCAAAGGCTTTGGCATAGTCAGTAAAGCAGAAATAGATGTTTTTCTGGAACTCTCTTGCTTTTTCGATGATCCAGCGGATGTTGGTAATTTGATCTCTGGTTTCTCTGCCTTTACTAAAACCAGTTTGAACATCTGGAAGTTCACAGTTCCCTTATTGCTGAAGCCTGGCTTGGAGAATTTTGAGCATTACTTTACTAGCATGTGAGATGAGTGCAATTGTGTGGTAGCTTGAGCATTCTTTGGCATTGCCTTTCTTTGGGGTTGGAATGAAAACTGACCTTTTCCA
>NW_011494808.1:533886-538998 GCF_000754665.1 Bison bison bison | reverse complement strand
CCAAATTTTCTGGCATATTGAGTGCAGCACTTCCACAGCATCATCTTTCAGGATTTGAAATAGCTCAATGGGAATTCCATCACCTCTACTAGCTTTGTTCATAGTGATGCTTTCTAAGGCCCACTTGACTTCACATTCCAGGATGTCTGGCTCTAGGTCAGTGATCACACCATCATGATTATCTGGGTCGTGAAGATCTTTTTTGTCAGTTCTTCTGTGTATTCTTGCCACCTCTTCTTAATATCTTCTGCTTCTGTTAGGTCCATACCATTTCTGTCCTTTATCGAGCCCATCTTTGCATGAAATGTTCCCTTGGTATCTCTAATTTTCTTGAAGAGATCTCTAGTCTAGTCAAGGCTATGGTTTTTCCAGTAGTCATGTATGGATGTAAGAGTTGGACTGTGAAGAAAGCTGAGTGCTGAAGAATTGATGCTTTTGAACTGTGGTGTTGGAGAAGACTCTTGAGAGTCCCTTGGACTGCAAGGAAATCCAACCAGTCCATTCTGAAGGAGATCAGCCCTGGGTGTTCATTGGAAGGAACGATGCTAAAGCTGAAACTCCAGTACTTTCGCCACCTCATGCAAAGAGTTGACTCATTGAAAGACTCTGATGCTGGGAGGGATTGGGGGCAGGAGGAGAAGGGGACGACAGAGGATGAGATGGCTGGATGGCATTACCGACTCGATGGACGTGAGTTTGAGTGAACTCCGGGAGTTGGTGATGGACAGGGAGGCCTGGTGTGCTGCAATTCATGGGGTCGCAAAGAGTTGGACACCTCTGAGCAAAACTGAAATGAACTGAACTGAATGTCTTGTCTGTCTTTGGTATTTGGGAAATGCTGGCATTGAAAAATTATTTTGGAAGTGTTCTCTTCTAATTTTTGGAAGATTTTAATTAATTCTTTTTTTTAATGTTTGGTAGAATTCACCAGTGGACTTGTTCATTTGGAAGTTTTGATTGCCAGTTCAATCACCTTATTTGTTATTAGTCAGTTCAGATTTTCTATATAGTGTATACAGTATACTCTAGTACTTCTCTCTTCAGGGAGAAACAGGGTAGTGGACATTTTTGCCTTCTCCTTCTGTACGTGGGCTGGGGGTATAGCATCAGAGTGTGTATGTGTAGGGGTGCTCCTATGTCCATTAAGAAGTGCTTAACTGACAGTCACAATTTGTGGGACTCATTAATGGAAGTGCTATTGACTAACAGTGTCAAGTAGTTTGGAAACCTGTTCCCTGGGTGTTAACTGCAAAAACTGTTGTGCAGACATGTGTATAAGCTTCCAGCAGGCAATACTGGTGATTTGGATTAGGCGACAGGGAGATGCTAGAGGAGGAGACTGCTGGCATTCCAAGTCTCTGGGCAGGATTAAATCAGAAACTTTTAAAATTAGAAGGCTGACCCTCAGTCAACAGCTTTTAAAGTATGCATATGGACTCTTTTCCAGGTAAGACAAGGAGATGAGCATTTTTGTCTGCTCCTTCTAAGAACTCCTTTGTTTGCTACATTCCTGTGGGGTTTGTGAATGGAAGTCTCTTTGGGTATCAGAGTCAGGTGGCCTGGGGACCTGACTCTCAGGCAGCAACGCAAAAGCTAGGGTGTAGAAATGTGCACCACTTCCTTATAGGGATAGACTGGTGACTTGGAGTGGGCTACAAAAAGATGGCAGGGAAGGTGTCTCTCAGTTTAGGAGATGAGTGATTCCATCTGTTCCCTCTGCACTGAGCCCACTTTCTACCTTCAGTAATAAACAGCAAACTTTTCTTAGTCTCCTTATTAACAGGGAAAAAAAATTTAAGAAAAAAAGAGAACTAAATTGAATAAAAGGAAAATATACATAATGTTATTTGAAAATATTCTCCAGATAACACAATTTATTGTCCATTACTATTTAGTGTCTCTTGACAAGAAATAGAGGCATTTTATAACTCAATGAAACAGTCATTTTCTATATACATACTTTTGCTCACAAGGTAATGGCTGGGAATTTTTAAAACCACAGTTTCCAAAACTATTAGGCAAAGAATTAACTTCTTCAAAACAGGCAGATGGAGCACCTTGAGCACCTTAAAATGAAAAACATGTCCATTAAATTATTATTCTTAATGCAAATAAAATATTTGTTAATAAAAAGCTAATGAAACTCATGGCATAAACAAAAAAACTGTGGTGTTCGTCATGCTTTTTTTTTTTTCTCCTGTGTGTATCTTGTCAATGGGCTTCCCAGGTAGCTCTAATGGTAAAGAAACTTCCTGCCAACACAAGAGACATAAGAGACAGCAAGTTTGAGGACTGGGTTGGGAAGACTGCCTGGAGGAGGGCATGGCAACCCACACCAGTATTCTTGCCTGGAGAATCCCATGGGCAGAGAAGCCTAGAGGGCTATAGTCCATGGGGTCGAACAGAGTTGGATATCACTGAAGAGACTTAGCACACACCCTGTCAATGCAAATAGAAAGAAATGATTGTCTTATCTGATAGAAAATAGAAAATGATTATTTCTATGTAGAAAACATATCTTATAGTTAAAAACAATTTGCTTACCCCTCCCTGTGGGAATGCCTCTTTCCTAGTCCAATGTACATCAGGCTTGACCTTGTAACTTGCTCTATGTAATGAAATGAGCGATTTGAAACATCAGTTGGGGAAAAACCTTCAGAACTAGTAGATGGGGTGCCATATTCTTATCTTGCTTAATGCAAGATAAGCAAGATTTTAAGTAGAGGCTCTTTAAAGGCTCTTTAATCAGTTTGGGTGTCATAGTGAAAGCAGAGCAGAATATAGCAGAGTAATTGTATTAGATACATAAATCTCAGAGATTCAAGGTTCATTTCCATTTCAATAAACAGAAAGACTGGTACCTAGATGTGGAGTTCTACGGTAAAATTCACCTAAAGTGTGGCATTGTAATTGAACCCTGCCAGTAGATGGCAACGGAGAAGGCAATGGCACCCCACTCCAGTACTCTTGCCTGGCAAATCCCATGGATGGAGGAGCCTGGTAGGCTGCAGTCCCTGGGGTCGCTGTGAGTTGGACACTACTGAGAGGCTTCGCTTTCACTTTTCACTTTCATCATTGGAGAAGGAAATGGCAACCCACTCCAGTGTTCTTGCCTGGAGAATCCCAGAGACAGCGGAGCCCGGTGGGCTGCCGTCTATGGGGTCACACAGAGTCGGACACGACTGAAGCGACTTAGCAGCAGCAGCAGCAGCAGTAGATGGCAAGAAAGAGAGTAATGCTCTCTATGCAATGCTGAAACTTCTAGAGAAACTATCTTCTCAATAATTTAAAGGTAAATGTCTTTAGTGAGCTTACTTCCCTGCGCTAGGTGGTCAGGAAACAGAATGTGTCTTAATTACTCTTGACTGAATTTAACCAAATGGTGCAAGTAGTCAAGAAAGAGATAAGGCAAACTCAGAAAAAGAATCAGTTATTTCAGAAACAGGAATAAAAGAAAATAAAGTTCATCCTACAGACATTTGGGTGGATGATGACAGGTGCTAACTGATATAAACTGGAAAGTCATTATGTCCATTTGGTTGTTCTGTGCCTAATCCATGGTGAGTGGTATTTTTTGTTTGTTTGTTTATTTGTTTGTTTATTTGTTTTTTAGTGACTATTAGCCTGATGGATTAATACAAAGATCTTCACATTCTTGTTCATGTCCATGTGTCTATCCCAGAATTCTTGTCTATAATCTAATCTCTCTGCATCCAGGTTCACCACCAACCACCTTGGCCCTTTGTCACTGTCCATAAATACATCTATAATCCAATCTCTGAACATTTCTTCTTCATAGGAAATGAATGATCACATTGTCTAAATCTTTTAAGGCATCCTCCCAAATGAGACTGCAGCATGGCTACTATCTTTTTTCAATTTATAACCAGTTACTGAGCCAACACACCTATAAAATTAGCCTAGACTTATTCCTTCTGCATCCACCAGTCATAATGAAATCCCATGTATCCACTGGTAAGAGTCAAGGAGAAGCAAAGCTATAAGAGAGTAAAAAGACAAACTGTTCTAGATTTTCTGTTCATGAATTTTTCTTCTGCCTCTCTTTTTCTTGAGCTTGAATGTGGATGAATGTATGACTTCTAACTATCGAAACATCTGACTTAAGGGATTTGACATAACTGAGTTTATGATGAGTAGTTATCAGTGTATGATCACTGGATATCTGAAAGCCAGATTATTTATCTCTACAGGGGCCAGTAGTGTGCCCAAAGTTGTTTGTCAAGTTAGTGCAATTTTCTAAAATGTAGCTAGAATGGGCTTCCCCAGTGGTTCAGAGGGTGGTTCAGCACAGCTTTGCTTCAGGAGCCCCAGGGAACTACCCTGCTATTTTCCTAAGAAGCTTGGTAGAAGCACCACATGGCATTTATTTTTCTCATAACCCACATCTATAGTAATGTGTCTTCTGTGTTTTATGATTCAAAATACAGGGCTGTTTGCATTGCAGCTTAGATACGCTGCAGGGGCTTATTCTGTTTTTTTACCCGCCTCAATATTAGCAACATTTCATGTCACCTGGTAAATGAAATCAAGCAGCACTTCCCCATCTACTGCCTCTAGAACCCAAATAAGACTACCTTTGGGTACCGTACTTGTTTCTTTTCATATGAAATGCAAGATACATAGGGTTTGTCTTTTACTTTGCAGAGGGTGTCAGGTCATGCCCCTGATCACTGGACTCCTAAAACTTTACTGATATGATGGGTTCCTAAATATTCCTGCAGTGTATCTCCTGCCCTTTTGTAGCGCATGTATTTTACTTAGTCCTCCTATATTCTAGCTTGTTTAGTCACTAAGTGGTGATTGACTCTTTTGTGACCCCATGAACTATATCTTATATACTAGCCAACCAGGCTTGTCTGTCCATTCTGTCCAAGAATACTGGAGTGGGTTTCCTTCTGCAAGGGATCTTCCCAACCCAGTGACTGAACCTGCATCTTCTGCATGGCGGCAGGTTCTCTACCACTGAGTCACGAGGGAAGCCCATTCTAGCTACATTTTGCTTACCTAGACAGGTTAGTACAAAATCAGTGACAGTGCGGATCAACATGATCTTTTCTGGGAGGTCCAAATCTCTTCAACTACATGTGGCTG
>NW_011494808.1:533175-533734 GCF_000754665.1 Bison bison bison | reverse complement strand
ATAATATATATTTGATATAATATACATATAGTGACAAATATATATATATATATATTTGCCGAATCAATGGCTGCACTCCTATCACATATCTAAGGTCATGTTGATCTGCTCTGGTATAGTCACCACACTGGCAGAGTAGGTACAGTTAATCTACTACTTGCTGACATTTGCAATAGATACTATTATCTTCCAAGGACCATCTGGTTTCTGCAAGGGTCCAGTTGGTCATTCAGTGCAGATATTGTATAGCCAACAAGTCTGCATCCTTTAGATCTTTAAACAAAGCACTAATTTCTGGAAGGACTTTCTCCATGGCCTCCCCAAACTGACCAAGGACCTAATGATGGCATTGCACAAACTACCATGATGTGAACTCCAATAATACACTCTAGGACTGAGAAAGAACCACCAAATGGACCTTTGAATCTAGTGGACCCATTATAAACTGAAACTTGGCAAGGGTTCTTAATCATTTCCTGACCCCTCTAAGTGCCCGCTCTCATGGAGAGACCATGGTGAAACTGGGTTTCTGAAAATTGCTTAGAATTTGAACAGGGAA
>NW_011494808.1:532534-533056 GCF_000754665.1 Bison bison bison | reverse complement strand
TCAATAAGGTAATCCTTTTTAGTCTCTCAGCCATCCATTCTTTATTGTCTTTGATGGTACAAAGAAGACTATACCTTGGTAGGCTGCCCATATAACACAATAGAATAGAAACTATATTCTATAATATTAGCCATCTCTCTGACAGTTGGTAAATCAGGTATCCACATCTGCTACTCTGTCCCTGATGCTTATTATAATAATTTTATCCAGCTGTTCCAGGCACTGCTATCTGATCTTGTTTTTTCAAGAGCTTATCATGCCAATTACCATCAGTGAACCTCCTTCTATATTATCCCCTCCTACCATCATTGCCTTGGCCTACAGAGAAGGCTGTTATTGAAATTAATGGTGATTCTGATACCCTTCTCACCAGCACATCCCAAGGCCATGGTCCTTCCTGTTGGGCTTAATTATTTGGCCTTACCTATGTAGCATGTACATTACAGAATATCCACTTCCCTGAGCCTTTCCTTCCTTTACTCCACTAAGTGGTACAGCAAGTCTTTCATTTAAAATTCACTT
>NW_011494808.1:528479-532434 GCF_000754665.1 Bison bison bison | reverse complement strand
CTTATCTAACTTATATGCAGAGTACATGATGAGAAATGCTGGGCTGGATGAAGCACAAGCTGGAATCAAGATTGCTGGGAGAAATATCAATAACCTCAGATATGCAGCTGTCACCACCCTTATGGCAGAAAGTGAAGAAGAACTTAAGAGCCTCTTGATGAAAGTGAAAAAGGAGAGTGAAAAAGTTGGCTTAAAGCTCAACATTCAGAAAACAAAGATCATGGCATCCAGTCCCATCACTTCAGGGCAAATAGATGGAGAAACAGTGGAAACAGTGGCAGACTTTATTTTTTGGAATTCAAAATCACTGCAGATGGTGACTGCAGTCATGAAATAAAAGACAGTTACTCCTTGGAAGAAAAGTTATGACCAGTCTAGACAGCATATTAAAAAGCAGAGACATCACTTTGCCAACAAAGGTCCGTCTAGTCAAAGCTATGGTTTTTCCATTAGTCATGTATGGATGTGAGAGTTGGACTATAAAGAAAGCTGAGAGCAGAAGAATTGATGCTTTTGAACTGTGGTGTTGGAGAAGACTCTTGGGAGTCCTTTGGATTGCAAGGAGATCCATCTAGTTCATCCCAAAGGAAATCAGTCCTGAATGTTCATTGGAAGGACTGATGCTGAAGCTGAAACTCCAATACTTTGGCCACCTGATGTGAAGAGCTGACTCATTTGAAAAGACCCTGATGCTGGGAAAGATTGAAGGTGAGAGGAGAAGGGGAAAACAGAGGATGAGATGGTGGGATGGTATCACTGAGTCAAGGGACATGAGTTTGCATCAACTCCGCGAGTTGGTGATGAATAGGGAGGCCTGGCATGCTGCAGTCCATGGGATCTCAAAGAGTCAGACACAACTAAGCAGCTGAACTAAACTGAACTGAACTCACCTAGAATGGGCCATCGTGTTATTTCAATGTTTTTGGAAACAATCCCAGCAAAAATGTTTACTATCTTCTAGTATCCATGCAGAATGTTGATTCCTCAACCTTGGGAGAATGATTCCATAACAATAAACTCTCTCCTATCAAGTCTATGGCCTTGATCCAGTCTTATGACAAAGGACTCTCAGATTCCAGTTCCATGTATATCCCTTGGTTTCAGTTGTAACTGCTAACTAGGACCTGTTGGTGTAGAGCTCTGCTGTTGTTCAGTCACTAAGCAGTGTCTGACTCTTTGTGATCCCATGGACTGCAGAACGACAGGCTTCCCTGTCCTCTGGAGATCCTGGAGTCTGCTCAGATTTATATGCATTGAGTCTGTGATGGTTTCCAGCCATCTTTTCCTCTGCTGCCCTCTCCTCCTTTTGTCTTCCATCTTTCCCAGCATCAGGGTCTTTTCCAATGAGAGCTCTGTTACTCCCATATAAGCTCCAGCACATCTGCCCTCTAGTTTAAGAGAGCTCAGTGTCTTAACTCTATTTTAAGTTAGTGGCCAAAATGTAGGGGAAGAAACTCAGGGGGATACATTTTGTGTGACAGGTGTCAACTACAACTCGGTGCTTGCCGAGAGCATTTGCCATCTGCCTCTGCATAGATGGAATCCTCTGCAGCTGCAGCTGTTGACATTTGACCTGCCCTGAAGGGAGTTCAGGGTGGAGAATGAGGCACTCTGTGCTCCAGGAAAACGGATGGAACAGGTCTTTAGATATTTTCAGGATCTAATTTCATGATCCCAATCCTTACATCTCCTCATATCTAGAAAAGCATGAAATCCCTTCATGGTGACATCAGCTCCTCATGATTAGCAGAAAACCTTTTGTAAAGTATGCACTTGATTGCATGTACTCCACCTTCACCATAATCATATGCATTGGCCTTCTTCCACTACATCTCTGAAGCAGTTTCTCAGAGCTATCTGAGGGGCTGTCTCCCAGGCTTCAGTCCTAATCTTGCCCCAGATAAAACAATTTGCACGCCCATTTTGTGCATCTTTTCTTTAGTTGACACAGACTTCTGTATTATTTTCAAGCAAGGGGAACATCCCTATGCGATTGGGTGCAGGTGTTGGTATGACAGGGGGCAGTTTGCTATTTTATAGATTCAAAAGTTTCAGAGAAGTCTGGATGCTCAAAAGTTTAGGGGACATATCTTTAACTCTTCCCATCCTCAATGCAAGGTTCTCATTTTCTTCCCAACCAGATCCTTAACCTGGCATAATAGATTTGATTGACAATTTAACCTTTTCTGGAGTTCCTTCTTGGGAAGCCTTCAACTTTCTCTATCCTCTGATTTTAACTATATAAATTAATAGGGAGGCCCTTCCACTCAGTCTGAATTTAAATCATCCTATTGCAGGGAAGAGCCAATTCTGACTGCATGTTGGAACTGTTTCTTTGACTTGCTTTTCATTGCTTTGGCTATTATGAGTATACATAATGGTCTGCCTCGCAGAACCCTGCTACTCTGCCTGATTGTTAAACTAAAGTGCCTTTGTTCAGCTCATAGACAACTAACATGACCCTGCCCCCCTGTGAATGGCTGTGATAAAGAAGAGATTAATACATTCCTTCCACAAGCTTGTCATTCCTGGAGATGTTTTGCAAGACTGATGGCCTTTTTTACTTTATTTCCTCACCACCTCTCTCTCCCCATTTTTTATTTCTGCTTTTTTATTTCCTCACCTCCCCCATCTCTGTTCTATAAAAGAACCTGATAAGATGGTTATTCTGAAACATTAGTCTGCTACCTTCTCGGTCAGCTGGCTTTCTGAATAGTCATATTCCTTACCCCAACACCTTGTCTCTGGATTATTGGCCTCTTGTGTGGCAAACAGAGCAAGCTTAGACTCAGTACCAATATTTTTTTGGTATCTTTTCCCAGATTCCAATGTTGCTTTGTAATAGACATCCAGTTCCATTGCCCTGGTAATTATTATTTCCCCATACAGTTCACTCATACCAGCTGATACAGGTATACCCCGTCACTAGCATCCTATCCTTATTCATTCTGTGAGCACTTTGTCAGTTCCCACCAGTGATGAGGTGTTCATCGATTGCCTGTTAGTGAGTGATGTCATTCTGAAAATGTATCTTGTATTTTCTCACACTGCTGTCAGTGACAAGAGTTAGTGTATGGAGCCTCCAGAAGTTAGCCTCTGGATGAGATACAATGTGCAAATTATTAATGATCAGATCATCCAGACCATCGGGAAGTGAGAGGGAAGCAACAGGAGGGAGCAGAGAAGAAGTCAAACTAAGATGCAGGCCCCACAAAGATTTGACCCACTACGATTAGCTAGCTGTGGAGATCAAGGGGGTGAGTTGGCAGCTGGAGGCTCTCTGATGACACTCAGCAGTATTTTTCTTGTCCACTACAACTCATTTTCCTTTCAACATTCTATTTTCTTTCCTTTAACTGCACTTTGTACAATTAGGAGCTTTATGTTTCTTTGATGTGTATGTATTTACTGTCTTTGTCTCTTGACTCTAAGCTCTGTGAGTACAGTAACTATGCATGTGTCCAACTTGAATATTATCAGCCCTGTGTACATACATTCTCACTATATGTATATTTAATGGACAAATATGACTATGATTGACTCTACAGATGCTTTAAAAGTTTAAGTTTACTTAAAGAAATAATGCAGGAGGTAAGCAATTATTTGTTAATTTGTATGTCTCATATAGTAGGCTACTACAAGAACTGCTTATTGCCCATAGTTTTTGGCAACAACAACAAGAAAAAAATGCCTGCTCGAGATAAGAACTGAGTGAATGAATCAGCTCACTTTAGTTCAGTTGCTCAGTCGTGTCCCACTCTTTGTGATCCCATGGACTGTAGCATGCCAGGCCTCCCTGTCCATCACCAACTACCGGAGTTTACTCAAATGCATGACATTATGTTGGTGATGCCATCCAAGCATCTCACCCTCTGTTGTCCCCTTGTCCTCCTGCCTTCAGTCTTTCCCAGCATCAGGGTCTTTTCAAATGAGTCAGTTCTTCACATCAGATGGC
>NW_011494808.1:528120-528379 GCF_000754665.1 Bison bison bison | reverse complement strand
ACATTCTCACTATATGTATATTTAATGGACAAATATGACTATGATTGACTCTACAGATGCTTTAGAAGTTTAAGTTTACTTAAAGAAATAATGCAGGAGGTAAGCAATTATTTGTTAATTTGTATGTTTCATATAGCCTACTATATGAGCCTATATATGTAGCCTACTATATAGCCTACAAGAACTGCTTTTTGCCCATAGTTTTTGGCAACAACAACAAGAAAAAAATGCCTGCTCGAGATAAGAACTGAGTGAATGA
>NW_011494808.1:526718-527981 GCF_000754665.1 Bison bison bison | reverse complement strand
GCTTTGACTAGATGGACCTTTATTGGCAAAGTAATGTCTCTGCTTTTTATTACGCTGTCTAGGTTGGTCATAACTTTTCTTCCAAGGAGCAAGCATCTTTTAATTCATGACTGAAGTCACCATCTTTAGTGATTTTGGATTCCAAAAAATAAAGTCTGTCACTGTTTCCACTATTTCCCCATTTATTTGCCATGAAGTAATGGGACCAGATGCCATGATCTTAGTTTTGTGAATGTTGAGCTTTAAGCCAATTTTTTCACTCTCCTCTTTCACTTTCATCAAGAGGCTCTTTAGTTCTTCTTCACTTTCTACCATAAGGGTGGTGTCATCTGCATATCTGAGGTTGTTGATATTTCTCCCAGCAGTCTTGATTCCAGCTTGTGTTTCCTCCAGCCTAGTGTTTCTCATGATGTACTCTGCATATAAGTTAAATAAGCAAGGTGACAATATACAGCCTTGACATACTCCTTTCCCTATTTGGAACCAGTCTGTTGTTCTGTGGCCAGTTCTAACTGTTGCTTCCTGACCTGCATACAGGTTTCTCAAGAGGCCAGTCAGGTGGTCTGGCATTCCCACCTCTTTCAGAATTTTCCACAGTTTCTTGTGATCCACACAGTCAAAGGCTTTGGCATAGTCAGTAAAGAAGAAGTAGATGTTTTTCTGGAACTCTCTTGCTTTTTTGATGATCCAGCAGATGTTGGCAATTTGATCTCTGGCTCCTCTGCCTTTTCTAAAACCAGCTTGAACATATGGAATTTCATGGTTCATGTATTGCTGAAGCCTGGCTTGGAGAATTTTTAGCATCACTTTACTAGTGTGTGAGATGAGTGCAATTGTGTGGTAGTTTGAGCATTCTTTGGCATTGCCTTTCTTAGGGACTGGAATGAAAACTGACCTTTTCCAATCCTGTGGCCACTGCTGAGTTTTCCAACTTTGCTGGCATATTGAGTGCAACACTATCACAGCATCATCTTTTAGGATTTGAAATAGCTCAACTGGCTGGAATTCCATCATCTCCACTAGCTTTGTTCATAGTAATGCTTCCTAAGCCCACTTAACTTCGTATTCCAGGATGTCTGGTCTAGGTGAGTGATCATCGTGATTATCTGAGTTGTGAAGCTATTTTTGTAGAGTTCTCCTGTGAATTCTTGCCACCTCTTCTTAACATCTTCTGATTTCTTTATTTCATACTATTTCTGTCCTTTATTATGCCCATCTTTGCATGAAACATTCCCTTGGTATCTCTAATTTTCTTGAAGAGAT
>NW_011494808.1:524638-526547 GCF_000754665.1 Bison bison bison | reverse complement strand
CCTTATTTTTTCAATTTAAATCTGAATTAAATGAATATTTTTGTATGAAGAAATGAATAAACTACATCAAAAGATCGATTTTGACCTATTTGAACAAGTTTTGTGGCGATATTAGAGCGTATATTCCAAGAGGAAATTCATGAGTGGTTACGTCTTTACTAAGCATCCTTGTTTTCATTAGAACTCAAGAAGATGTCAAATGTTAAGTAACTCGGTTTGGTGTTAAAGGTTCACTTAATTAAAAAGAGTGTGGGAAGGACTCTTTCAGCCCAAAGAGTATGGCAGCCAGTCCCCCATTTCTGCTTTGTGGAGATGGAGCCAAGCTTTTGAGGTAGGGGTTGCAGAGGTCTGATGGATAATCAAAGTTGATGCTGAAATTGCAAAACAATCTATGACTATCATTCGTATTGGAAGTCGCGCTGTTCATCAAGTACGTGCTGAAAGAAAACTATATTATGGTCACTAATAAAAGAGTGTGAAAGCTATCCAAGTGTCACTAAAGGCAGATTTGGGAATAGATGATGAAAGAGATGATAATCCTGTCCCTTTGTCAAATGTTAATGCAGCAGTATTTAAAAAAACAAAAAATGGTCATTCAGTAGTGCACCCATCACAAGGACAATCCTCATCATCCTGAGGACATTGAGAACAAAGAAAAGTGAACAGATGTTATCTCTGAATATATGAACAACTTCCTAAAAGTTGACCAAGGAACATGATTTGATCTTACATTGGAAGCAAACTACTTAGAAATCAAAGATTTGCTTCATGTTACCCGCAAGGCTGTTGTCAATATGATCAAGGAAAAAACTGAGGTGATTTGAAAGACATTCAATATCAAAAGTGATTTTACTAAAGAAGGGGAAACCCAGGTATGCAAAGAGAACCAGCCATGTGAAGAGAAGTGAAATTGCGTGCCTAATGCTGCAACAGTGCAGCAATTATTCCAAATACTAGTTGCACTGTTTTGTTTATAATTGTAATATTAGAGACACAGACAACAAATGCAACAGAAAATCAATTGTATTAGCAGAATTTTGTCCTCATTGCATGTGTAGTTTCAGTAGAGATTCCAAATTCATGGCTCAGTTTCTTCTAGTATGATCAAAAGTTTCCTTTTTCTTTGCTCTGAATAAAATTGAACTGTTAGTTCTCTGTAGAAAAAATTTTAAAAACATAAAAGGAGCGTGTCCTAGATTCAACTTATTGGATCTTACAGAAAGTGAATAAGTAATAAATAAATTAATTTAAAAGTGATGCATTAAATGTTGGTCAAAAGTTACTGTGGCAAAGACAAATAATATTTTCCTCTAAAGTCAGGAACAAGACAAGGGTGCCCACTTTCACCATTACTATTCAACATAGTTTTGGAAGTTTTGGCCACAGCAATCAGAGCAGAAAAAGAAATAAAAGGAATCCAAATTAGAAAAGAAGTAAAACTCTCACTGTTTGCAGACGACATGATCCTCTACATAGAAAACCCTAAAGACTCCACCAGAAAATTACTAGAATTAATCAATGAATATAGTAAAGTTGCAGGATATAAAATCAACACACAGAAATCCCTTGCATTCTTATACACTAATAATGAGAAAATAGAGAAATTAAGGAAACAATTCCATTCACCATTGCAACAAAAATAATAAAACACTTAGGAATATATCTACCTAAAGAAACTAAAGACATATATATAGAAAACTATAAAACACTGGTGAAAGAAATCAAAGAGGACACTAATAGATGGAGAAATATACCATGTTCATGGATCAGAAGAATCAATATAGTGAAAATGAGTATACTTCCCAAAGCAACTTATAGATTCAATGCAATCCCTATCAAGCTACCAACGGTATTCTTCACAGAGCTAGAACAAATAATTTCACAATTTGTATGGAAATACAAAAAACCT
>NW_011494808.1:524042-524501 GCF_000754665.1 Bison bison bison | reverse complement strand
AAGACAATCTCTTTAACAAGTGGTGCTGGGAAATCTGGTCAACCACTTGTAAAAGATGAAACTAGAACACTTTTTAACACCATACACAAAAATAAACTCAAAGTGGATTAAAGATCTAAACGTAAGACCAGAAACTATAAAACTCCTAGAGGAGAACATAGGCAAAACACTCTCCGACATATCACAGCAGGATCCTCTATGACTCACCTCCCAGAATATTGGAAATAAAAGCCAAAATAAACAAATGGGACCTAATTAAACTTAAAAGCTTCTGCACAACAACGGAAACTATAAGCAGGTGAAAAGACAGCCTTCAGAATGGGAGAAAATAATAGCAAATGAAGCAACTGACAAACAGCTAATCTCAAAAATATACAAGCAACTCCTACAGCTCAACTCCAGAAAAATAAATGACTCAATCAAAAAATGGGCCAAAGAACTAAATAGACATTGCTCCAA
>NW_011494808.1:519300-523764 GCF_000754665.1 Bison bison bison | reverse complement strand
GAGAGGGTGTGGAGAAAATGGAACCCTCTTACAGTGTTGGTGGGAATGCAAACTAGTACAGTCACTATGGAGAACAGTGTGGAGATTCCTTAAAAAACTGGAAATAGAACTGCCTTATGATCCAGCAATCCCACTGCTGGACATACACACTGAGGAAACCAGAAGGGAAAGAGACACGTGTACCCCAATGTTCATCACAGCACTGTTTATAATAGCCAGGACATGGAAGCAACCTAGATGTCCATCAGCAGATGAATGGATAAGAAAGCTGTGGTACATATACCTAATGGAGTATTACTCAACCATTAACAAGAATACATTTGAATCAGTTCTAATGAGGTGGATGAAACTGGAGCCTATTACACAGAGTGAAGTAAGCCAGAAAGAAAAACACCAATACAGTATACTAACGCACATATATGGAATTTAGAAAGATGGTAACAATAACCCTGTATCCAAGACAGCAAAAGAGACACTGATGTATAGAACAGTCTTTTGGACTCTGTGGGAGAGGGAGACAGTGGGATGATTTGGGAGAATGGCACTGAAACATGTATAATATCATGTATGAAATGAGTTGCCAGTCCAGGTTTGATGCACGATACTGGATGCTTGGGGCTGGTGCACTGGGACGACCCAGAGGGATGGTATGGGGAGGGAGGAGGGAGGAGGGTTCAGGATGGGGATCACTGTACACCTGTGGCGTATTCATTTTGATATATGGCAAAACCAATACAATATTGTAAAGTTAAAAAATAAAAAACAAAAAACAAAAGTTACTGTGGCAAAGACAGATAATGTTTTCAAATGCAAATGAGCATTGTAAAAATAACAACAAAGAACCACGTAAAAAGCAACATCTTGAAAACATAGCATAGAGAAAATAGCACTGATCTGTGATTCATGAGAGATTAAAGCTCTGTAGCTCTGGAATTTTGGTTGTCACCTAACCTGAAACTTGTTACTAAAGATGAGTTTCAAATAATTAGGAAGATAAAAAAAAACTTAGAGGAAATTAAAAAAATAATAATTAGGAAGACAACATGAAACAAGTACTGTGTAATTTGGTACAAACTATAAACCTTGTGTTACAGCTGGACAAATAACTGAAATTTGGTGTTCTGCTATCTTTACTCAATTAGCAAATGATTTTATTTGAATGTCACTGAGTAATTTTGATCTATTCTAAATTTAATTTACTTCTCTACAAATATAAAATTATATTGAGGTATTATGAATAATCACTGTCTGAAAAGGAGGGATATATGTATTAGTCATGTGAATTATTCTCAAAAATTGTTTAAAAAGTGAAGTATAAAAACAAATTTTAATCATTTGCCTGAGACAACTGTTATCCTATCAGTTCTTCAGTGAGGAAATATGATTCTATACTTTCAGAATGAAGTTCATTCTGAACTTTTTAAGTTTCAGGCCACTAAAATTAGGTTATGAATGGTAAAGTAAGAGAACGTTCAGTAAAATTATGGAATCTACTAACTTGCCATTCCAATCTCTATATACATAAACTTGGCTCTTAATTTGAGCTGTAAATATGGATCTTTTTGATGAGGAAGTTAAGATCCAAACCAAAAACCAAACCATAAGAAAAGGAATGCACAATACTATCCTGAAAGTCTGAAACACTCCTACAAAAACTCATCTTCCTTCATTTAAATTTAATCTTTACTGACCTTGTGATTCAGTTCTTCCACTTCTAGAGCTGTGTGATATCTATTATATCTTAGAGAGGGATCCAAATTTAAGATAAATATATAAGACAGGACCCTCCAGCCCCTGCCCAGGTGCTCTGGGACCTGACACCTTCCATCAGTGGGCCCTGACCAGATCCAGGACCCTGCAGGCCCTGTAGTCCACATCAAGGGTACCCTTTGAGCACACAGCTCTGGAGAATGGAAAGCAGCGTGCTGCTGGGTTCCATAAAAGTGTGCTATAAAATGAAATCAATCCATCTAAAGTGTGCTGCGTGCTAAGTCATGTCTGACTCTTTGCAAACCTATAGACTGTAGCCCACCAGGCTCCTCTGTCTGTGGGATTCACCAAGCAAGAATACTGGAATGGGTTGCCACGTCATCCGACCCAGGGATTGAACTTGCGTCTCTTATGTCTCCTGCATTGGCAGGTGGGTTCTTTACCACTAGTGCCACCTGGGAAGCCCCCAACCCACCTAATACATAGAAATGTAAATAGAGAATCAGGCAAAATGAGGCAAAGAAGGAATATGTTCCCCAGAAGAAAAAGGAAACAAAATGGAGATAAGCAATCTACTTATAAAGAGTTCGCGGTAACAATCATATTAATACTAATATTGTGTGTGTTAGTCACTCAGTTGTCCCTGACTCTTTGCCATACCATTTACTGTAGCCCGCCAGGCTCCTCTGTCCATGGGATCATCCAGGCAAGAATACTGGAGTGGGTTGCCATGTTCTACTCCAGGGCACCTTCCTCACCCAGGGATCAAACCTGGGTCTCCTGCATTGCAGGTGGATTCTTTACCATCTGAGCCACCAGAAAAGCCCCAATACTATTAATTTTAATTTAAATTTTTACACTTAACTTTAAGTGTGTGGGGAAGCTGTCAAATCACAGAGGCAGATGATGTTTCTAAAACCCAAAGTTTTAGTTGAAAAATTTTGAGTTTTAGCCTTAGCAACAGATTCGGCCAGTTATTTTACTTGAAATTACAAGCTCACTTCATTCATTTTTGATGTCTTCCAAATATCCAACTCTTAATCAACATCATTTGTCTCAATCATTATTTAAAGTAAAAATGGTGTTCCATGTCAAATGTGGCTTGTTCAGATAACAAATCAACCAGTTTCAGAAGTGTTTTACTGTGTCCTCTGGTATGAAAGTGCTTTAAATATCCACCCCAAGGATCATGCAGGATATTAAGAAGATATGTACATGAATATTCATAGCAGCTATATTTGTGATGACCAAAAGCTGGAAATCAGTCCAGCTATTCTTCATTGGGTGAATAGATAAATAAATCCACTGTAATACATCTGTACAATGACATATTATTTATAGATTTTTTCAACTTATAATGGAGTTGTATCTCAATAAACCATTTTCAGTTGAAAATAACAAAAATGCATTTAATATACCTAACCCAGCCTACATTAAAGGTGCTCAACACTTAAAAAAAAAAAAAGAAGAAGATATGTACCCTGAAATTGAGGCTTAATAAAATTATTAATTTTCACTGCTTCATCAAAGATAAGAAAAAAAGAAATATATAAAAAAGACCAATACCTTTTCCAAATACCTTGGCACACTGGTTGTCAGTAGTTTGGCATCGCCCATTGTAACAATATGCATTCCCCAACCTGCACAACTGGCCATTCATGGCATATGTGTCAGGAACGCAATTGCTGGAAGTCCCATTGCAATACTCGGTAAAATCACACTCTGGATCCACACTCTTTCTACAGGGAGTGCCTGCTACTGATATCTAGGAGGAAAATGAAAATCATGTTCCATGAGTGACTCTTCTTAATTTCTTACTGAAGAGAAAATGAGATGTGCCTGATTACAGCGAGTTCCCTACATATCAACGCATTCTACTCCATTTGGAAATCTTATTTGTTCATAAATCTAACAAAGTTAGCCTAGGCACTTAACTAACACAGTTGGCTGTACAGAACCATACTGTAACAGATTTATTGTCCTTTTCACACAAATAATACATAAAAAACCCAAACAATAAACATTTTAAATCTTATAACATCTTGGACAATGCATTAGTACAGCACAACAGCTGGTATCCAGGGGCTGGCATCAAGAGAACAGGCAAGAATTACTGACTGGAGGAGCGAGACCAGGTGAGAGATGGAGAGTTGAAGGATCATCAGGAATAGGAGATGGAGGGCGATGTTTCAATCATGCTTGATGTTAATAGCATGGGTTCTGGTTCCTTGGGGAAGCAAATGCACATTTGCCATATTTGACAGAGGTTCATAGGTAGGGAACTTACCATGTTGATACTAGAGAGGATTAGAGAGCCCTACTGCTGAGTTCTCTGAAGGAAAAGGCAGGCAGAGTATTGATGATGAAGCCTGAGGAAAAGTAACTGTCTCAAAGGCTAAAAGGATCCTCCACCAGAGTTTTGTGTTTTACATCAAAAGACCACCAGACTAACCAGCATTTGGATGGAGACAGATGAAACAGATGAAGCGTACTTGCTCCTCAAAATTGGAGAAACATTGCCTCTACCATTTTCTTCTTGGAGATACCCAGGAGACAAACTCCCTGGTTTCATATACGCCACTATATTTAAAATAGATAACCAACAAAGACCTACTGTATAGCACAGGGAACTCTCCTCAATATTCTGTAATAACCTAAATGGGAAAAGAATTATGTGTATATAATTTGTATAACTGAATCCCTTAGCTGTACACCCAAAACCAGTACAACATCGTAAATCAACTATAGTCCAGT
>NW_011494808.1:518710-519200 GCF_000754665.1 Bison bison bison | reverse complement strand
AGTACTTGGATGCAATCTCAAAAATGAAAGAATGATCTCTGTTCATTTCCAAGGCAAACCATTCAATATTACTGTAATCCAAGTCTATGCCCTGACCAGTAATGCTGAAGAAGCTGAATGGTTTTATGAAGACCTACAAGACCTTCTAGAACTAACATCCAAAAAAGATGTCTTTTTCATTATAAGGGACTGGAATGCAAAAGTAGGAAGTAAAAAATACCTGGAGTAACAGGCAAATTCGGCCTTGGAGTACAGAATGAAGCAAGGCAAAGGCTAATAAGAGTTTTGCCAAGAAAACGCACTGGTCATAGCAAACACCCTCTTCCAACAACACAATAGAAGACTTAACACATGGATATCACTAGATGGTCAATACTGAAATCAGATTGATTATATTATTTGCAGCCAAAGATGTAGAAGGTCTATACAGTCAGCAAAAACAAGACCAGGAGCTGACTGTGGCACAGACCATGAACTCCTTATTGCCAAA
>NW_011494808.1:514377-518610 GCF_000754665.1 Bison bison bison | reverse complement strand
ATGGTAGACAATATATGGGGTAGCTATTATCATTGCTGTCATCATCACCATTATGTTTGTCATTTGCGAACTAAAAGTCCTCTTTTTATAGCTCAGATAAAGAGTACATTTATGATCATATCTTTATTCCCTGTTGACTTAAACAGGCATCGTTGCCTTCTATGATGAAGTTCACCATGGCCAGAAGCTGACATGCTATGCATGTTGAAGTAACACACACACTCTACAATCCAGTTCCATTGACTTCATACTTAACAAACTGAGACAAAGATGAGAAATACATGAATGAAATGGCATCTTATAAAGGATTGTATGAAAAAGAAACTCTTTCAACCCAGAATTCCATTCTTAGGAAATATATATTTCAATAATGACTGTGAAATAAAGACTTGCCCAGGAAAATAATAACTAAGAGAATTGATTTCAACAGATAGAAATTACAAGGAAGTAAAGGAAGTCTTCAGATATAAGGAGTATGCTACTGAGCAGAAATTTACAGAAGAAATTAAGAGACCCAGAAATGGAATAAATGGTGTTAATTGCAAAATTCTGTTTTCCTCATCTTACTTGTTCTAAAAAATAAGACTATATAAAGCAAAACAAGTAACAAAATATTCTGTTTATAATATGTGAGAGATATTCTTTTATATAAAGTCCATCTCCATATATGAAGTGGTGTATTATATGAAACCAAACTCTGATTGATCAAAGATCTGTAAACTTAGAAAACTATTAATAGTAAAATGATTTTTTAAGATTAAATAATAAACCGGTAGCAATGAGAAAATCAAATCATGTTGTGCAGTTTTAGAGTCTACATTTATTTTGCAGACCAATTGCAAGGCTCATAAATAGCTACTGGGAATTCAAAATAGTATATAGCCAGTTTGGAATATAGTTTTATAGAATATAGAATATAGTTTTATAGTTTCCTATAAAACTCCATATACACTTACTGTACAAACCAACAATTTCATTTATAGTTATCTAAGAAAGTGAAGAGGAACTAAAAAGCCTCTTGATGAAAGTGAAAGTGGAGAGTGAAAAAGCTGGCTTAAAGCTCAACATTCAGAAAACAAAGATCATGGCATCCGGTCCCACCACTTCATGGGAAATAGATGGGGAAACAGTGGAAACAGTGTCAGACTTTATTTTGGGGGTTCCAAAATCACTGCAGATGGTGACTGCATCCATGAAATTAAAAGATGCTTACTCCTTGGAAGAAAAGTTATGACCAACCTAGATAGCATATTCAAAAGCAGAGATATTACTTTGCCAACAAAGGTCCGTCTAGTCAAGGCTATGGTTTTTCCTGTGGTAATGTATGGATGTGAGAGTTGGACTGTGAAGAAGGCTGAGCGCCGAAGAATTGACGCTTTTGAACTGTGGTGTTGGAGAAGACTGTTGAGAGTCCTTTGGACTGCAAGGAGATCCAACCAGTCCATTCTGAAGGAGATCAGCCCTGGGATTTCTTTGGAAGGAATGATGCTAAAGCTGAAACTCCAGTACTTTGGCCACCTCATGCAAAGAGTTGACTCATTGGCAAAGACTCTGATACTGGGAGGGATTAGGGGCAGGGGGAGAAGGGGACGAAGAGGATGAGATGGCTGGATGGCATCACTGACTCAATGGACGTGAGTCTGAGTGAACTCCAGGAGTTGGTGATGGACAGGGAGGCCTGGCGTGCTGCGATTCATGGGGTCGCAAAGAGTCGGACATGACTGAGTGACTGAACTGAACTGAACTGAAGTGAAAAAACCCTAATATTCATGCAAAATCTGCTTATGAATATTTTTATAGCAGCTGTATTTTCACCACCCCAAATGGAAAATGAACCAAATGTCCCTCAACTGGGAACTGCATTAACAAACTATGGTACATCCTTAAATTGCTTGCAATACTATTCAGCAATAAAAAAAGGAATGAATTACTGATAAACACAACATAAATGAAGCTCAAATGCATAATGCTAAGAACTGTGGTGTTGGAGAAGAATTTTGAGAGTCCCTTGGACTGCAAGGATATGAAACTAGTCAATCCTAAAGGAAATCAATCCTGAATAGTCATTGGGAGGACTGGTGCTGAAACTGAAGCTCCAATACTTTAGCCATCTGATCTGAAGAACTGATTCCTTAGAAAAGACCCTGATCCTGGGAAAGATTGTAGGCAGGAGGATAACAGGACAACAGAGGATGAGATGGTTGGATGGTGTCACCGACTCAATGGACATGAGTTTGAGCAAGCTCTGGGGGTTGGTGATGGACAGGGAGGCCTGGCATGTTGCAATTCATGGGATTGCAAAGAGAAGGCAATGGCACCCCACTCCAGTACTCTTGCCTGGAAAATCCATGGATGGAGGAGCCTGGTAGGCTTCAGTCCATGGGGTCGCTAAGAGTTGGACAGGACTGAGCGACTTCACCTTCACTTTTCTCTTTCATGCATTGGAGAAGGAAATGGCAACCCACTCCAGTGTTCTTGCCTGGAGAATCCCAGGGACAGCGGAGACTGGTGGGCTGCCATCGATGGGGTCACACAGAGTCGGACACGACTGAAGCGACTTAGCAGCAGTAGCAAAGAG
Source organism: Bison bison bison (assembly GCF_000754665.1). NCBI lineage: Eukaryota > Metazoa > Chordata > Mammalia > Artiodactyla > Bovidae > Bison > Bison bison. The sequence continues at coordinate 516,032 of NW_011494808.1, read as the reverse complement.
TTGGATATCACTGTGTGACTGAACTGAAGATGCCTATTTATAATGTTTACACACATGAGATTCAATAAAATGCAATTTGCTTTTGCAAAACCAGAAGTGCAGAAAACAGATCTGTAGTTACTAGGGCCTGTGGGTGGAGGTGTGAACTGTCTACAGAGGGGCATGGAGGCAGGGGGTTTGAGAGAACCGGTAATGAAATTGCCTATCCTTTGATTGTGGGGCTAGTTATAAGGTTGAATATGTTTGTCATAATACTCAGAAGCATTCACTAAAATAATTTTACTCTAATGAATCATACTCTAATTGAATTGAAAAAAATGAGAAAAAAGAATATATGGAATATTTATGTGTATATAACTTACCAGAGTTGGAATTAAAATATTTTGCATTATGAAACTTGCTTTCTAAGTGCATACATATTTAGCCTGAACTTATTAACTCTTGTACTATATTCAATAATTTATGTAACCATTCCAACAACAGTAAATATTGTTTGCCTTAAGATTTGCTACTGCAAATTATCCTGTAATTAATACTTTTTTTTTTTTTCCTGAGCTTTCCACACATGGTCATGTTTCTAGGGTATATATGTAAGACATAAACTCATAATAATCAATTAACATAATAATTAATACTCTATTCAGAATATGCAAAAATTGCTCAAGAAAGGCATTAAAGTAATTAAAATTTCCAAAAACACTATGCAAAAAAGATTTTTAGTCCCATTCTTTAGATAATATCTGGCATTGCTTTTAAAATTGCTATTGGATAATTGCTCTATAATATTGTGTTATCATTTTATTTGTGTTTATCTTAATTACTGCAGATGATCAGTGCACACACTGAACAATTATACTTTTCATTGTTGTAAATTGTACTCCATTTGCCACTGTGTGTGTTTGTGTGTGTGGCGTGTGACTCAACTTTGATTTATTAATGTGTAAGGATTCTTTGCATTTTCACTCCCCTACACATTTGGACTTCCCTTGTGGCTAAGCTGGTAAAGAATCCGCCTGCAGTGTGGGAGACCTGGGTTCGATCCCTAGGTTGGGAAGATCTCCTGTAGAAGGGAAAGGCTACCTACCCACTCCTGTATTCTGGCCTGCAGAATTCCATGAAATATACAGGGCCTGGTGCACACAAGGTTCAGTATTCTTGCCTTGAGAACTCCATGAACAGTATGAAAAGGCACAAAGACAGGACACTGAAAGATGAATTCCCCAGGTAGGTAGGTGCTAAATATGCTACTGGAGAACAGTGGAGAAATAACTCCAGAAAGAAAGAAGAGATGGAGCCAAGCAAAAACAGCACCCAGTTGTGGATGTGACTGCTGATGGAAGTAAAGTCTGATACTGTGAAGAGCAATATTCCATAGGAACCTGGAATGTTAGGTCCATGAGTCAAGGCAAATTGGAAGTGGTCAAACAGGAGATGGCAAGAGTGAACATCAATATTCTAGGAATCAGAGAACTAAAATGGACTGGAATGGGTGAATTTAACTCAGATGACCTATCTATTACTATGGGCAAGAATCCCTTAGAAGAAATGGAGTAGCCATCATAGTCAACCAAAGAGTCTGAAATGCAGTACTTGGATGCAATCTCAAAAATGAAAGAATGATCTCTGTTCATTTCCAAGGCAAACCATTCAATATT
>NW_011494808.1:510994-514277 GCF_000754665.1 Bison bison bison | reverse complement strand
ATAGATTATATTATTTGCAGCCAAAGATGTAGAAGGTCTATACAGTCAGCAAAAACAAGACCAGGAGCTGACTGTGGCACAGACCATGAACTCCTTATTGCCAAATTCAGACTTAAATTGAAGAAAGTAGGGAAAACCACTAGACCATTAAGGTGTGACCTAAATCAAATGCCTTATGATTATACAGTGGAAGTGACAAATAGATTCAAGATCTATTTGATTAGATATGTTAGACAGAGTTCCTGAAGATCTATGAATGGAGGTTCATGACATTGTACAGCAGGCAGGGATCAAGACCATCCCCAGGGAAAAGAAATGCAAAAAGGCAAAATGGTTGTCTGAGGAGGCCTTACAAATAGCCGTGAATAGAAGAGAAGTAAAAGGCAATGTAGAAAAGGAAAGATATACCCATTTGAATGCAGAATTCCAAAGAACAGGAAGGAGAGATAAGAAAGCCTGCCTCAGTGATCATTGCAAAGAAATAGAGGTAAACAATAGAATGGGAAAGACTAGAGATCTCTTCAAGAAAATTAGAGATACCAAGGAAACATTTCATGCAAAGATGGGCACAAAAAAGGACAACAATGGTATGGACCTAACAGAAGCAGAAGATATTAAGAGGAGGTAGCAAGAATATACAGAAGAACTGTACAAAAAAAGATCTTCATGACACAGATAATCACAATGGTGTGATCACTCATCTAGAGCCAGACATTCTGGAATGTGAAGTCAAGTGGGACTTAGGAAACATCACTACAAACAAAGCTAGTGGAGGTGATGGAATTCCAGTTGAGCTATTTCAGATCTTAAGACAATGCTGTGAAAGTGCTGCACTCAATATGCCAACAAATTTGGAAATGCAGCAGTGGCCACAGGGCTGGAAAAGGTCAGTTTTAATTCCAATCCCAAAGAAAGGCAATGCCAAAGAATGCGCTAACTACCACCCTATTGCACTCATCTCACATGCTAGTGAAGTAATGCTCAAAATTCTCCAAGCCAGGCTTCAAGAGTACATGAACTGTGAGCTTCCAGATGTCACGATGGATTTAGAAAAGGCAGAGGAACCAGGGATCAAGTTCTAACATTCGTTGGATCATGAAAAAAGCAAAAGAGTTTCAGAAAAACACCTACTTCTGCTTTATTGACTATGCCAAAGCCTTTGACTGTGTGGACCACAATAAACTGTGGAAAATTCTTAAAGAGATGGAAATATTTGACTACCTGACCTGCCTCTTGAGAAATCTGTATGCAGGTCAGGAAGCAACAGTTAGAACTGGACATAGAACAACAGACTGTTTCCAAATCAGGAAAGGAGTACATTAAGGCTGTATAATGTCACCCTGCTTATTTTACTTATAGGCAGAGTACATCATGAGAAACGCTGGGCTGGAGGAAGCACAAGCTGGAATCAAGGTTGCCGGGAGAAATATCAATAATCTCAGATATGCGGATGATACAACCTTTATGGCAGAAAGCAAAGAAGAACTAAAGAGCCTCTTGATGAAAGTGCAAGAGGAGAGTGAAAAAATTGGCTTAAAGCTCAACATTCAGAAAACTAAGATCGTGGCATCTGGTCCCATCACTTCATGGCAAATAGATAGGGAAACAGTGGAAACAGAGACAGACTTTGTTTTTGGTGGCTCAAAAATCACTGCAGATGGTGGCTGCAGCCATGAATTAAGACACTTGCTCCTTGGAAGAAAAGTTATGACTAACCTACACAGCATATTCAATAGCAGAGACATTAATTTGCTGATAAATGTCCATCTAGTCAAAGCTATGTTTTTTCCAGTAGTTATACATTGATGTGAGGTTGAACTATAAAGAAAGCTGAGCACCGAAAAAACTGATGCTTTTGAACTGTGGTGTTGGAAAAGACTCTTGAGAGTCCCTTGGACTGCAAGGAGATCCAACCAGTCCATCCTAAAGGAAATCAGTCCTAACTATGCATTGGAAGGATTGATGCTGAAGCTGAAACTCCAATGCTCTGGCCATCTGATTCAAAGAACTGACTCATTGGAAAAGAGCCTGATGCTGGGAAAGATTGAAGGCAGGATGGGAAGGGGACAACAGACGATACGATGGTTGGATGGCATTACCAACTCAATGGACATGAGCTTGAGTAAACTCTGGGAGTTGGTGATGGACAGGGAGACCTGGCATGCTGCAGTCCATGAGGTCGAAAGGACATGCCTGAGCGACCGACCTGAACTGAACTGAACTGATACAGGGGCTATACGTGGTCACAAAAAGTTTGACATGACTCAGTGGCTTTCACTTTCACACATTGTGTTTTATATTTGTCTGCTATTTCTGTTATATTTTTTTCCGTTAGTCATTTGACTTTACAATTGCTTTAAGAGCTGATTTTTTTTTTGTACTGGACTGTATATGTTTATTCTACTCTTTATCAGATAAATTAGAAGACGGTAAACTGAGGTTTCAGCATAATGTAGAATCAGCACTAATCTTAGATGTCTTCTTTATCTCATCATATTTGTCCTTAATGCCCTAGTTGTTAATGCACTCTCTACTTTGTTCCACTGAATTTTTTCTGAAGTTTATCAATTCTGCATTAATTCAGTTCATACAGCATTCTATTATGACAGTTCAATCATCAACATAAATGTCGGAAACTCACCTCACATTTTGACGTACAGCATGATCCAGAAGCACACTGTACTGGGCCTTTCAGTTGACATGTATTATAATCACAGCAGTTCTTAAACTGACATTCCTAAAATTTCATAAGAAGAAATACCATTTTAGTTCCACCACTTACTGGTTCTTGTTTCTCAGCTTCTACTTAGTACTCTATTGTGTTCAACTTTTCAACTATATAATATACTTATGTTTAGTGAAGCTTTATTATTTTACTATTTCTAGAATTCTCAAAGGCACATGCAACTATAAGAACTAAATCAATAATATCTAAAATAACAGTTGATAATTTGCATTGAATACTTAAAATATGTGGTAATTTATCAATTGGAATTATAATATGGAAATTAAAATTAATTTGGATATAACCTGGACATAAATATAACATGAAAATGGAAATGTAACATTTGAATTTCCGAGAGAAAACTTTTCCCAGCTCTCTTTTTAGTGACTTGTTTACTAAAATTTCCCTTTATGAATAAAGCTTAAAAAAAGTTAGGCTATATTTATATATATAACAAAAATATATTTAATATAGGAGTCATGTACCACATTTTACTATAATGGAAATACATTGAAAAAATGATTTTTTGACATATATATTTTTACAAGGTAAATAGCA
>NW_011494808.1:494473-510894 GCF_000754665.1 Bison bison bison | reverse complement strand
TATTTAAATTAGATGATTTTAAATGATGTTAACCAAATATTTTTCAAGTAAATTCATTGCATTTATATTATATATATATTTATATAATTTATATGTTATTTAATATTTTTATATTCTTAAAAATTTGTAAAATTAAATATCTTCCATTTACTAAAAAATCAAGTTTTAATGATTTTGTCCTTAATAAGATTCTTCTTCATTTAAAATTTTTCAAATGTTTCCAATTTTTCTTATGTTTATGTGAATGGATATGTATTTGTAAATATTCCCATCATAGAAATAATATAGAAAATATGGAGTAAAACTCTGAAGTTGTGATCATATTCTGCAGTTTCCTCAGGTTCTCACTGGGTATCTTATCCTTAAAAAATGAGTTAGAGCATATAACTTTTTTCTGGATTCCATTTTAGTGTTTAATGTTCCAAAGTTCAATACCATTACATGAGTGTATGTGCATTTATGTATTCTTTCATGAAAAGGAAATAAGGATGCATGACCAAACAGTGTTTGTCAAAACTAATTATTAGCAATGTTTAATTTATAACAAGGTAACTTGCAAATGGTGCCTTATTTTTATAATTAGTTCTCTGATTACTGGTGTGTTTGAAAATGATTTTGCATTTTGTAAAATTTTGTTTATGAATAACCATTCCTTCTCACAATTTTCACCATTTTGCAGAAGGATTTTTGTTTATTCATTTTCCTTTTCCCCCCTTTAAATAGGAGTGGCTTTTTAAAAATCTCCGATTACCCTTTTCCTCCTCTCTTTGATAATAACTTGTCCTTGAAGTCTATTTTTGTCTTATTAATGGTGTCTGTTTGTCATTTCCTGTAATTTGCAACTTTCTTCTTCCTTTATGACTATTGCATTTTATATCTCGTCACCAAGCCCTCCAACATGCCAAGACTATAAAATATTATCACTATTTTATTGATACTTTGTTGTTTTTTAAAACTTACAGATTTTTTTCCAGAAATGTACCCCTCCATATTTTGTGGGATATTTACTCTAGTATTTTACTCATCACTGTATTTGTGAATACAGGAATAAATAAATGCACACACCTGCATGTGTGTGTGTCAGCACAAAAACAGCTTACACGTGTATAAAATGGGGGATATTTATAAAGATATAGGTGCCAATGCCATTCTCCCAAAATCCACCTGGGACACATCTGAGTTGAACAAGCTGGGTTTATTAATAGTTTCTGCAAAGGAAAACAAATGCCATGGGGAACTGTATATACCTCCATGAGAGTGTGTAATTAGAGGATTGAGGCTTAGGTAATCTGGGGAGGGTTTAAAGAGTCTGGAGTTTGCAAGACTAGATGCTGTCAGAAACCAGGAGTTCATCTATGATTGGGTATTTTAATAATTCTTATCTAGAAGAAGAAGGGAGCTTCCCAGGGGGCACAGTGGTAAAGAATTTCCCTGTCAAATGCAGGAGACAGGTTTGATCCCTGGGTCAGGAAGATCCCCTGGAATAGGAAATGGCAACCCATTCCAGTATCCTTGCCTGAGAAATTTCATGGACAGAGGAGCCTGGCAGGCTACAGTCCATGGGGTCACAAAAAGTCAGACACAACCTAGCGAATGGGCACACACAAACACAAGAATAAAGACAGTATTAATGCCAGGGTTGAAACTGGTAAAGAAGCAGGAATTACTCATTGGCCAGGAAAAGGGGGTGTTTGGTCACTATTGTAACTTGGACAATTTTCAGGTTTTACCCTTCTCAGAAATAAAGTGGAGGGCCTTGCTTAAAGAGTGCTTTACTCTTTTTCCTTCATCCATTTTGATTACAGGTGTTGGTCTTGTATAAAATCATTCATTTTCAACAGGGGAACACTGCAGCCTGTCTGTGAGCAGCAGGCCAGCTCCTAGCAACATGGTGGCCCAGCTGATAATAGTTCAGATTCTGCATTTTCAGGGCTTGTTTCTCCCTTCCTAGTAGGGAATGCATTGAATTGATAACTCTTATGACATTAACAATTTTCACCCTGGAAATTAAATGTTATATATCTATATAACTTTTTCTTTTTGTTTTTTTTAGTGATTTTTTTTAAATTTTATTTTTACAATATTGTATTAGTTTTGCCCAACATCGAAATGAAGAGTTAGATCAGTTGATAGACATAAATGCTGGCATATAAATAGATACAGATGTATAGATGTCAACTTTCATTTCTTAAGCCAATGGCCCAATATCACAGTGAGCCAAATTTAACAGCCTTGTAATATGTTTTGATATTTTGTAAGGCAAAATTACCCCAAAATGAACTCATTTTCTAAAATGTTCCTTTGTAGTTGTCATTCATATGCAAAATCTAAGAGAAAACAAATAACAGACATAACAAAACTGAAACATACAGCTAGGGGTGGTTGTTTAGTCACTGAGTCGTATCCAGCTCTTGTCACCCCACGGACTGTCAGCCCTCTGGGTTTCTCTGTCCATGGGATTTCCCAGGCAAGAATACTGAAATGGGTTGCCATTTTCTTCTCCAGGGGATCTTCCCAACCCAGGGATCAAAGTCACCTCTCCACATGTATACCTGTGGCGGATTCATTTTGATATTTGGCAAAACTAATACTATTATGTAAAGTTTAAAAATAAAATAAAATTAGAAAAAAAAAAAAAGTCACCTCTCCTGCACTGGCAGGCAGATTCTTTACCACTGAGCCCCCAAGGGAAGCCCACAGCTAGTGGTTACCAGGTAGCAAAGGGAAGAGAGGTAAGGGTAAGATAAGGGCATTAAGAGATACACACTACTATGTATAGAATAAATAAACAACAAGGATATATTATATAGCCATTATTTTTAAATAACTTTAATGGAGTACAGTCTATAAAAATGTTTAAAACATCAAAAGTCCCTTTGTATTCTTCCCTAGTTCTCTTTAAGAAAAACTTTGGAATAAACCTTCCAAGTAACACTGTTCCTAATGGGGTATTTCAAATGCATCAAAGAGTCAGTCCTCACCCACTTGCACACATCCTATGCTATTATAATGAGAATTACATTCTCCGTGCATTCACTCAATCAACAATGTTTGTTGAGCCTGGAATATATATCAGATACTGTTCTGTGTGCTGGTGATGCAGCAATAACCAAGCCATGAACCATCTATTCCCTTTAATGTTATTTTGTTGTTGTTCTTTTGCCATCATCACCTTGTGCGTATGTGTGTATGTATATTTAATTTCCTATGCCACTGTTCCAAAACATTAAAATAGATTCATGCACTTGTTTAACTTATATTTCTAGATAAAATTTAGGATCTGCTTTGGCAGAAGAGTAGTTCAATTCAGGTTAAAACGGGTGTGTTGATTGGGATTTAATAAAGAGTAAATTGAATGCAATTTGACTTTAAAAAAACAGCTATTTATTGCAATTTCTGTGTTATCTTTCAGTTTTGTTAAATCATTTAGACTTTCAATGTACTGGAAAGAACTCATTAACTTTACACCAATTTGTTACATAGTTTGTTTTTTTTAAGAGTGTAGTAAACACGCCTCTGTTATTTCATTTTCTAATTATTTATTGACTTTTAAAAAATAAAGACTATTACTTTTTGTCTCAGGTATTCCACTATTGTACTCTAACAGCAATGACACTTTTTTTATTATCAAATATAATGGATCTACTTCTAATGAGTCACTATTATATATTAAATTTGTTATAAATTACTGCTAGAAAGTTTCTTAAAACTAATACTAAATTTTATTCTGAAGTACATTTTTGAAGAAGGAGTATTTAGTGTTAAAGATTCTTCCTCAGTTGTGATATGTTTTTCTTTGTTTAGTATAATAATCACATGGATAAGTTTAGTTTGTGTTCTTCCAGATAAACCTCAATTGGGCAGACTTTTCTTTTGATTATGTATGAATCTGTGCTTAGTCATTTAGTTGTGTCCGACTCTGTGACCCCATGGATTCTAGCCTACCAGGCTCCTCTGTCCCTGGGGATTCTCTAGGCAAGAATACTGGTGTGGGTTGCCATGCCCTCCTCCAGGGGATCTTCCCAACCCAGGGATCGAACCTGGGTCTCCCACACTGCAGGCAGATTCTTAACCATGAATTTACTTGTCAATATTTATCATAGAAAACTCGCATCTATGTTTGTTACACTAGACTATAGTGTGTGTTTGTGTGTGTGACTTCGTAATACTGAATTTTTCTTTACTATTAAAATTAGTCAACAATTTTACGTTTACTATCTGCCAACTAGTTCAAACTATAAGCTCTCCAAATGTAATTGGCAGATCTTGGGAGATATCTAAAATATTTTTAATGATGTCTATAAAGCCAACAAATTCTTAATAATAATTAGACTTTATTTGTCTTTTATATTGTGTTGATATTTGCATTGATTGGGTAAAAGCAATTGTATATGAAACTGCTGGAGGTCTAGTTTAAATCAAAGCTTTTGGTCATTGTATTATTCATCATCATGTACTTAACAGCTTCATTTAAGGAGGTCTTTGGTAAAGAAGTAAAAAACTACTAAATTTGTTGAATTTTAACCTTTGAACATTCCTCTAATATCGTGTGACAAACGGAGACCGTTCATAAGCACCTTTTATGCATAATCACAATATATTCTCCATTACTATAGATTCTCAAGGAAAACACTTTTATGATCGTTTGCATTGCAGATTGACTAGTCACATGTACCATAGAAAGCGTTTTTACTTGCAAGAACAACTGACAGATAAACCACGGTTTTTCAGGCTCAGGTATTTGGCAGACATTTTCTTAAAAGTGAATGAAGTATGCCTGTTACTCTAAGGAAAACAACTGAATTTGAATCTTTCAAGTGAAAATTAGAATTTTGGAAAATTTTACCATCCACAGAGCCTTCATTTTTCCATTACTTTTCTGATGATATTAGTGATGATATTAATGAATATGAAAATTGTCAATATTTAGAAACTGCATAATTCAGTGAAACAGCATTAGAAATTAGAAAATTATATGCATGCCAAAGGTACACTTGAAGTGTGATATAGACCAGTGGGTTTTAGCATAATAGGATATAAATAATCCACTAATTTTGGTTTTACAATTAAGAATGCAACTATTAGAAATTTTCACTTTTCAAGTTTGGTGTAGTAACAAAGTAGAATATACACAATTTTCTGAAAAGCTGGTAAAATCCCCTTCTATTTTATAACTCTATATTTGTTTGAGGATTAATTTATACACATTAGGATTGCATCTGGAGATGATAAATTTGAAGAGAAAACACTATCTCATCAATATCAATTCCTCCAATCTTACAATAAGGATTCTTTTTGAATTTGTTAAATATTTCCATGATTTCTCCTAGCAATGCTTTGCAGTTTTTTATTCCATGGTCCTGTACATATTTTACTGGACACATTCTTAAACATTTCATGTTTCTTAGTTCTGTTGTAAATGGTGTCTTAACATTTCTTTTTCTAATTTATTGCTGATATAAAGAAGTCTCTTTATTTTTGTGAACTATGGAAACACTGACCTTGATAAATGCACTTTTACAGACAAATTATAATTTATTTCTGGATTATTTCAGGTCTTAATTTCACATAATCATATTATTAGGGATGAAGTTACACTTCCGATTGTTAAATATTTTCTTTTCCTGCTTTGCTTTGCTGGCTGGTGCATCACAGTCAAAATCAAGTATGAAAGATAATAGGGGGCATCATGCCTCATTACGGAGTTCAGGGAGAAAGACCATCATGTATATGATGTTAACTATAAGATTTTATAGACACCTTCCCCTATAATACAGTAAGTTCCCTTTTAATAGAAGATTATTATCTCTCCACTGAGATAATCACACTTTAAAATTCCTTAAATAAACCAATAAATTCTATAATGTGTGTGCTAGTGCATGTGTGCAGATTTCATTACATTCAGTTTATATCTTTTACTGAGAATTCTGTGATCATAATTAGCTTCCAATTAAAATAAATAAATTTATATTAAAAAAAGTGAAAGGTAAAAAAAAGAAATATGGGCATACATAAATCCATCCTTGAAATAGTCTCATTAGATATTTAATCAAAGATTTGTGTGTATGTATGTGTGTGCATGTGTGTTTGTGTGTTTAGTTCTGTACTACTGTTTTCCACCCCATGGACTGTAACTTAACAGGTTCCCCTGTCCATGGGATTTCCCAGGCAATAATACAGGAGTAACTTGCCATTCCCTACTCTAGGGAATCTTCTGGACACAGGGATAGAACTTCCATGTCTTGCAACTCCTGCATTGGCAGGCAGATTCTTTACTACTGTGCCACCTGGGAAGCCCTTTAATTAAGGTTATCTTATCCTTAAAAATGAATTACAGCATATAGCTTTTTTCTATACTCTAGGTAATGTTGCATAAAATCAGTATAATTTCTTAATTTTTTATTTTCACCAGTAAAGACAACTGGTATGAACTTTTCTAAGGTTTAAAATTATGCACATTATTTACTTAAAATATATAAGGCTATTCACATATTTTTTTCTACTCATGTTGTCCTTTGTTCAGTTCAGTTCAGTTACTCAGTCATGTCTGACTCCTTGCGAACCCATGGACAGTAGCACACCAGGCTTCCCTATCCATCACCAATTCCGGGAGCTTGTTCAAACTCATATCTGCCAAGTCAGTGATGCCATCCAACTATCTCATCCTCTGTTGTCCCCTTCTCCTCTTGCCTTCAATCTTTCCCAGCATCAGGGTCTTTTCTAATGAGTCAGTTCTTTGCATCAGGTAGCCAAAGTAATAGAACCAAAGTAACAGCATCAGCCCTTCCAATGAGTATTCAGGACTGAATTCCTTTAGGATTGACTGGTTGGATCTCCTTGCAGTCCAAGGGACTCTCAAGAACCTTCTCCAATACCACAGCTCAAAACCATCAATTCCTCGGTGCTCAGCTTTCTTTATGGTCCAAATCTCACATCCATACCTGACTACTGGAAAAACCGTAGCTTTGACTAGACAGACATTTGTTGGCAAAGTAATGTCTCTGCTTTTTAATATGCTGTCTAGATTGGTCTGAAGAAGGAAATGGCAACCCACTCCAGTGTCCTTGCCTGGAAAATCCCTTAGATGGGGGAACTTGGTAGGCTACAGTTCATGGGGTCGCAGAGAGTCAGACACGACTGAGTGACTTCACTTTCTTTCTTTTTCTAGACTATAGTCACAGATGGAGAAGGAAATGGCAACATACTCCAGTATTCTTGCCTAGAGAATCCCATGGACAGAGGAGTCTGGTGGGCTGCTGTCCCTAGGGTCACACAGAGTTGGACACAACTGAAGTGACTTAGCTGCAGCAGCAGCAGCTTGGTTGGTCATAGATTTTCTTCCAAGCAGCAAGCATCTTTGAATTTCATGGCTGCAGTCACCATCTGCAATGATTTTGGAGCCCAAGAAAATAAAGTCTGTCACTGGTTCCATTGTTTCCCCATCTATTTGCCATGAAGTGATGGGACCAGATCCCTTGATCTTCATTTTGTGAATGTTGAGTTTTAAGCCAGGTTTTTCACTCTCCTCTTTCACTTTCATCAAGAGGCTCTTTAGTTTCTTTTTGCTTTCTGCCATAAGGGTGGTGTCATCTGCATATCCAGGGTTATTGATATTTCTCCCAGAAATCTTGATTCCAACTTGTGTTTCATCCAGCCTGGCATTTCACATGATGTACTCTGCATATAAGTTAAATGAGCAGGGTGACAATACACAGCCTTGACATACTCCTTTCCCAATTTGGAACCAGTCCATTGTTCCATGTCCAGTTCTATCTGTTGCTTCTTGACCTGAATCCAGATTTCTCAGGAGGCAGGTAAGGTGGTCTGGAATTCCCATCTCTTGAAGATTGTTCCACAGTTTGTTGTGATCCACACAGTCAAAGGCTTTAGCATAGTCAATGAAGACGTTTTTCTGGAATTCTCTTGCTTTTTCTTTGGATGTTGGCAGTTTGGTCTCTGCTTCCTCTGCCTTTTCTAAATCCAGGTTGAACATGTGGAAGTTCTCTGTTCATAGACTGTTGAAGCCTAGGCTGGAGAATTTTGAGCATTACTTTGTTAGGGTTTGAGATTAGTGCAATTGTAAATGCTGTTTGTTTGTTTTTTCCTGGTTGTTAAATTTATTAGTACAATGTTTGTGATGCCATCCTACTATTTTTTCATGTCATATTATAAGACATACCGTGTTGTCTCATCTTTAAGTACTGTTATTCATGATTTTTTTCCTTTACTCTTGTTAGTAGAGTCTTACCCATTTTATTTATTTATAACAAGAACTTGCACTTGGGTGTAGGATGCTTGGATACAGAAGCTATGTTGACCATGAAGGTGTTTTGGGTCTTCTGATCAGCCCTGTTAGATCTGCTAACTAATCATTCTGCAATGGCCTTGGTTTTCATTACATTCCATTTTCATGTAATTCAAATTACTTTCTACTTTGCCTATTGATTTCTTCGTCAAGAATACATTCTGCTTGCTAATTTCTATCCTGGTGATTTCAGGTGTTTATATTTATCCTTTCCCATTCTTGTAGTTCTTACTCCACATATTGGGGAACCCAGGTGAAGATCTGTCACCTTCTCATTGTCACCTCAATATGTCACAGAAGAACTAGCAACATGACCACAGGTTAGGCTAAGGAACCTACTGGATCTACTCTAAGATGGATTTTACCAAAGATGCCAGGTACCACTTGGATTCTCTACATGCCTATGCTATCCATGCTGGTGCTTTGGTTCCTCTTTGTAAGCCTCTTGAGTAAAGATGCTCTGTGCATCATTCTATAACGATCTGGGTCTTCCCCAGTGAACAGCTACAGCAAACAGCTGGAGGTCACTATGGAGGGGAATCACTGAGGAAATTGCTGCTTTATATCCTTACTGGGGCTACTGTAGGATCTCAACCTCAACTTCAACAATGAGCTCTGGCTCTGAAACTGGCTTGGTTGCATAAATTTAGCAAGGAATTGTGAATTTCCATTAGTAATATTTGACAACAGCCCTTTGTTCCCTTCTTGTTTTCAGCTACACACATCAAGGAGTCTCATCATTGACCACCCAGATCTCTCTTAACCACAGCTGCTTGGCCTCAGCTATTTTGGAATTCAGCAATCCCTAGTGACATTGAATGCCCAATTCCATACTGGTACTACCAACCACCAACCCTAGTCTATAGAAGAAAGCTACCACCGAGATTTTCAGCAATGTTGGAATCTCCTTGGAAATGCATTTCTTAATTGTTTTAGTGAAAGGGGTGCACTCTGGGCCACTCAAATAATTAGGTGCTAGTTTTTGTATTAAAATATGGCCACTACTCAACTTTTGATTCTTCCTGTGTTACTCCATTAAGGTAGTTCTGGCATAACAACCTCATTTATTATAGTCCAGATTGTTTCCCATCTTCAAGGCTCCACCCAGCAGCAAATCAAGGCTGGCCCTAGGTTATCTTGGATGAAAGGATGCTCGCATTCACTCAGTTGTGTCCAACCCTTTGCAGTCTGATGGACTGTAGCCCACCAGGCTCCTCTGTCCATGACATTTTCCAGGCAAGAACACTGGAGTGGGCTACCATTCCCTTCTCCAGGGGATCCTCCCAACGGAGGGATCGAGCTTGCTTCTCTTGTACCTCCTGCATTGCAGGCAGATTCTTGACCAATGAGCCACCTGGGAAGTCCCCTAGTATGAAAGTGCTCAGTCGTGTCTGACTCTTTGCAACCCCATGGACTGTATAGTCCATCGAATTCTCCAGAACAGAATACTGGAGTGGGTAGCCTTTTCCTTTTCCAGGGGATCTTCCCAACCCAGGGGTCGAACCCAGGTCTCCTTCATGGCAGGCAGATTTTTACCAGCTGAGCAACAAGGGAAGTCCCCTACCAAGGCATTAAATCCTAATTCACTGGACAGCATCCCCCTGTCAATACCTTACCTAGGCTTATATTTCAATATCTTGGGGCCAATATCCTTGATATCTCTCCCTGGCATGTTCTCCATGTTCTTGTCCACACATATTAGCAAATTCTACAATTCAAAGAAATAACCTCTTTATTCCAGTAGCATAGAGTGTGTCTTCACTTGGGCTGCATTTAGACTTGACACTAACTGGTGGTTTGGTACCAAGGGAATGCAGAGACAGATCTTGAGAAGAATAGGCATCCTCTTGTGAGACATCCATCTCATGTAAGTCTCTGTGGTCCACACACAATGTGATGCTCTGCTCCACCAGGAGGCGGTCAGTAACTTCACAGCCCAGGGGCTTCTGAGGAATCTGGAGGTTTAAGTTTCTCAAGTGCATCTATTCAAATATGCCAAGTCCAGAAATGAGTACATGAGTACCTATTACTATGTGGCCAGCATGAAATACACTTTCAGGATCATATATTTTTTTCTATTTATTTATTTATTTTGGCTTCGCTGGGTCTTCATTGCTGCACGTGCACTCTCTCTAGTGGCGGTGCATAGGCTTCTCATTGCGGGGGCTTCTCTTGTTGCGGAGCTCAGGCTTTAGAGCCTTCAGGCTATGGTGGTTGCGGCTACCGGGCTCTAGAGCACAGGCTCAGTAGCTGTGGTGCACAGGCTTAGTTGTCCTGTGGCAAGTGGATTTTTCCTGAACCAGTGATGGAAACTGTCTTTTGCATTGGCAAGTGGATTCTTCACCGCTGAGCCACCAGGGAAGCTCCAGAATCCTGAGTATCTGCTTCCTAGGACAATTTCTGATTCAGCTAATGTGCTTTGAGTTTCCCCAGAAAGAGACTCTGAAACAAGGATTGTCATTGTGGTGGTTTAGTCGCTAAACTGTGCTCAACTCTTTTACGACTGTAGCCCACCAGGCTCCTCTGTCCATGGGATTTCCCAGGCAAGCATACCGGAGTGAGTTGCCACTTCCTTCTCCAGGTGATCTTCCCGACCCAGAGATCAAATGTACATCTCCTGTATTGGCAGGCGGATTCTTTACCACTGAGCCACCTGGAAGCCTGCAATAAGGATGCATATTAGTAATTTATTTGGAAGGTGTATTATTTCCCTACTGATGCTGTTACAAATGACCACAAACTCAGTGGTCAAACTTAAAACTTACACAAGCTAATTTTATCATACTTCCTATAAGTCAGAATTTCAGATGGGTAATCTAGGTCAGGTTATAGCTTACAGTCTCACAAGTGTAAAACCCCAATTTGGAGAATAAGCATCCTGTTGCTTTGGTAGCTATCAGCCAAGAACTAGTCTTTTCTCCAAGAAAATACCAACATTTCCTCTTATTCTTCCATGTGTCTTCCTTCAGTAGCAGTTTGAGTCCCTCTCACTTTCCAAGGCTTTTTGAGCCCCTTTCTGTAACAGCTCTCTGATTTCACCTGGAGAACATTCTGTTTTTGAGGGCTCATGTGCTTAGACTGGACCCACCCAGATAATCCAGAATAATGTCCCTTCTTTAAGGTCCATATGCTTAGTTACTTCTGCAAATTACCTTCTGCCATGTAATATGCACACCCACAAATTCCAGGGATTTGAGAGCAAATGTATTTGAAGGTCCATTCTGCTTACACCAAAGCACTGGCATGGGATATTAGGGAAGGGAAGCAAGCTAACACATGTCAATTTGTGAGCTCCTGTAAGATATGGCTCCTATAAGATAAAGCTAAATCTCACAAGTATCATTCCATTGTATATATATATCACATCTTTTTTATCCATTTATCTGTCGATGGACATGTACATTGCTTCCACGCCTTGGCTATTGTAAACAGGCTACAATAAACATTAGAGTGCATGTATCTTTTTAAATTATGATTTTCTCTGGATATATACCCAGCAGTGGGATTGTAATACCATGGAGTATTATTTATCCATTAAAAAGAATGAAATAATGCCATTTGCAGCAACATGGATGGACCTAGAGATTGTAATGCTGAGTGAAGTAAGTCAGACATAGATGATGAAATATCATATGACATTCCTGATATTTAGAATCTAAAAGGAAATGATACAAATGAACTTACATACAAAAGAGAAAGAGACTCACAGACTTAGAGAACCAACTTGTGGTTGTCAGTGCACACCACTATATTTAAAATGAATAACCAACAAGGACCTACTGTATAGCCCATGGAACTTTGCTCAGTGTTATGTGGCAGCTTGGATGGGAGGGGAGTTTGGGGAGAATGAATATATATGTATGTATATATATATACATATATATATGCTGCTAAGTCACTTCAGTCGTGTCCGACTCTGTGCGACCCCATAGATGGCAGCCCACTAGGCTCCCCTGTCCCTGGGATTCTCCAGGTAAGAACACTGGAGTGGGTTGCCATTTCCTTCTCCAATGCATGAAAGTGAAAAGTGAAAGTGAGTCGCTCAGTGGTATCCTACCCTCAGCGACCCCATGAACTGCAGCCTACCAGGCTCCTCCATCCATGGGATTTTCCAGGCAAGAGTACTGCAGTGGGGTGCCATTGCCTTCTCTGACACATACACACACACACACACACACACACATATATATATAAAACTGAATCCCTTCACTGTTCACCTGACACTATCACAATATTGCTAATTGGCTATAATCCAATACAAAATAAAAAGTTAAAATCAAAAAAAAAATATCCCACAGATACCTCTGGGAAACGATACAGAGTTGGGGACAGAAAACATTTTTTGTAAAGGATGAAAGAGCAAATAGTTTCAGTTTTGTAGAAATGCTATGCCATATGGTCTCTGTTGCAACTATTCAACTCCATTGTTATAGCACAAAAAGAGTCATAGACAACATGCCAACATATAAGCATGGCTGCATTCCAATAAAGTACCATTTACAAAAGTGAATGGCAGCTGAATTTGATCCATTGGCTATAGTTTGTAGAACTCTGATGCAGAACATGCTTTAGAGAATTTCCTCATGCAGAGCAAACAATTGGGGACATTATCCACAATCCTAATTATCTGAGGGCTGATTGCTAGTCCTGAGTACATTAAGTTCTCCTTGATAACTGCCCAAGTATTCCACTCTATTGAGGACAGAACAAACACTACATCACAAAGTATCAGGTACATGAAGCAAAAACATGCTGCAGGAATAATCAGTGCCAAGGAAATATGGTGGAGCACTGTCAGCATATGCTATAGTTATCGGTCTATCTGTAGCCTGCAGTTGCAGAAACTCACATTGTGTAGATTTAGCCCTAGATTATGCCACTTCATTTTATCTTTCATTAAAAATATCAGATTTGTCAAGTAACTGGCACATATTCAGGGGTAGGTCAATGCAAGATGTTAATTGTGCTATTTGGCAAAAAACTAAGATGACACTGGAAAATCTGAGATAGTCAGAAAACATATATACATATATATGCACACACACATACATACATACGTACATATAAGGAAATGGTAGATGGTTAAGAGAATTTGTAAGGATTTAAGTTACACAAATGAGTAGCAGTTAGCTATTTTTGTTGGTGGATGAGAAAGTCATATAGCTGCTGGGGGAGTAATCATGAAGAAATTTTATTTAAATGGGGGGATTGTTAAATATTAGAAAATAATGATAGCATAACAAACTAAATATCTGGTCCTATCAGTTGAGAATAGTGTTAATTGCGCATTTGGTTGATGGAGATATAGTATAATAGATTCTATATTTATCTTTAGAAAGATTATAAAGAACAAATTTTGATCATCCTGAAACCTGGAAATATATGAATATTTGAAAATAATTAAGAAAAACCCATTATAATGTTTAAACATTCTCGCAATGACAAAAGACAGAAAAACGCTGGATCAAGTTCGGAAGTTTATAAAGAAAACAGAGACTGAAGTCATAAGATTTAGGCTAAAAGAGATTTCATTTAGTACACATACTCAAAAATTCTCTGCTGGCATAATTGGGAATGGTGTGTACAAACCCAGATTTCATGACTACTCATCTTCTCAGTTGAAGAGGTATGTGGAAGTGATTCATACATCTTAATTTATCCTCATTTTTATATCTTAATTCTACTGAAGACTTAGTTGCATATATTATTCCATATATACCATGGTTGCTTATCAGAAACATACAAAATTGTGCTCAGATTTCAGTCTTAATCACTCACCTGTTCACTGCCACAGTCACATTCTTCATGAGCTTCCAAAATCCCATTACCACACACTGATTGATTTTGATAGAATGGTTTCAATATTGAAAACTTCTGAAAACACTGAGCTTCAAATGTTGAAACAAAATATCTATATTCATGCATGCTACAGTTGCTAAAAATCTTTACACCACTGGAAAGTCTAAAATGAAATAATCCTCAGGTTAAATAAAACTAGCTAATAAAACCACATCTAAACAATGCATCATATATAATATGAATATAATATATATATATGCACCATATATAATGTGAATATAATATATATGCACCATATATCATATGCACCATACATAATGCATCATATATAATATGAATTGTATGATGCACCAAACAAAAAACTAATGCTTTTTGGTGGAGACAGTGTCAATCTTGGCTAAGTTTTTAGAATTTTGTTTTTAATTGGAGGATAATTACTTTACAATATGGTGATAATTTCTGTCATACATCAACACAAATGAGCCACAAGCACACACATGTCCACTCCTCTTAAACCTCCCTCCCAGTTCCCTCCCCAACCCACCCCTCTAGGTTGTCACAGAGCACCAGCTTTGGATTCCCTGCATTAATACAGCAAATTCCCACTGGCTATCTATTTTACAGATGGTAATGTGTATGTTTCAATCTACTTACTCTTAACATTCTATCACAATAAATGGATTTATCCAGCTCAGACTTAAATTGAAGAAAGTAGGGAAAACCACTAGACCATTCAGGTATGACCTAAATCAAATCCCTTATGATTATACAGTGGACGTGAGAAATAGATTTAAGGGCCTAGATCTGATAGATGGAGTGCCTGATGAACTATGGAATGAGGTTCGTGACATTGCACAGGCGACAGGGATCAAGACCATCCCCATGAAAAAGAAATGCAAAAAAGCAAAATGGCTGTCTGGGGAGGCCTTACAAATAGCTGTGAAAAGAACAGAAGTGAAAAGCAAAGGAGAAGAGGAAAGATATAAACATCTGAATGCAGAGTTCCAAAGAATAGAAAGAAGAGATAAGAAAGCCTTCTTCAGCGATCAATGCAAAGAAATAGAGGAAAACAACAGAATGGGAAACACTAGGGATCTCTTCAAGAAAATCAGAGATACCAAAGTAACATTTCATGCAAAGATGAGCTCGATAAAGGACAGAAATGGTATGGACCTAACAGAAGCAGAAGATATTAAGAAGAGATGGCAAGAATACACAGAAGAACTATACAAAAAAGATCTTCACAACCCAGATAATCACGATGGTGTGATCACTGACCTAGAGCCAGACATCCTGGAATGTGAAGTCAAATGGGCCTCAGAAAGCATCACTACGAACAAAGCCAGTGGAGGTGATGGAATTCCAGTTGAGCTATTCCAAATCCTGGAAGATGATATGTGAAAGTGTTGCACTCAATATGCCAACAAATTTGGAAAACTCAGCAGTGGCCTCAGGACTGGAAAAGGTCAGTTTTCACTCCAATCCCAAAGAAAGGCAATGCCAAAGAATGCTCAAACTACTGCACAATTGCACTCATCTCACATGCTAGTAAAGTAATGCTCAAAATTCTCCAAGCCAGGCTTCAGCAATATGTGAACCGTGAACTTCCTGATGTTCAAGCTGGTTTTAGAAAAGGCAGAGGAACCAAAGATCAAATTGCCAACATCCGCTGGATCATAGAAAAAGCAAGAGAGTTCCAGAAAAACATCCATTCCTGCTTTATTGACTATGCCAAAGCCTTTGACTGTGAGGATCACAGTAAACTGTGGAAAATTCTGAAAGAGATGGGAATACCAGACCACCTTATTGCCTCTTGAGAAATTTGTATGCAGGTCAGGAAGCAACAGTTAGAACTGGACATGGAACAACAGACTGGTTCCAAATAGGAAAAGGAGTTCCTCAAGGTTGTATATTGTCACCCTGTTTATTTAACTTATATTCAGAGTACATCATGAGAAATGCTGAACTTGAAGAAACACAAACTGGAATCCAGATTCCCAGGAGAAATACCAATAACCTCAGATATGCAGATGACACCACCCTTATGGCAGAAAGTGAAAAGGAACTCAAAAGCCTCTTGATGAAAGTGAAAGTGGAGAGTGAAAAAGTTGGCTTAAAGCTCAACATTCAGAAAACGAAGATCATGGCATCTGGTCCCACCACTTCATGGGAAATAGATGGGGAAACAGTGGAAACAGACTTTATTTTTCTGGGCTCCAAAATCACTGCAGATGGTGACTGCAGCCATGAAATTAAAAGACGCTTACTCCTTGGAAGGAAAGTTATGACCAACCTAGACAGCATATTCAAAAGCAGA
>NW_011494808.1:491446-494373 GCF_000754665.1 Bison bison bison | reverse complement strand
CTTTTGAACTGTGGTGTTGGAGAAGACTCTTGAGAGGCCCTTGGACTGCAAGGAGATCCAACCAGTCCATTCTGAAGGAGATCAGCCCTGGGATTTCTTTGGAAGGAATGATGCTAAAGCTGAAACTCCAGTACTTTCGCCACCTCATGCGAAGAGTTGACTCATTGGAAAAGACTCTGATGCTGGGAGGGATTGGGGGCAGGAAGAGAAGGGGACGACAGAGGATGAGATGGCTGGATGGCATCATTGACTCGATGGACATGAGTCTGAGTAAACTCCGGGAGTTGGTGATGGACAGGGAGGCCTGGTGTGCTGGGATTCATGGGGTCGCAAAGAGTCGGACACGACTGAGCGACTGATCTGATCTGATTAAAAGTCAGCCCCTCTACTTAAGCACTAGATCCTACATTCTCTCCTACATTACTCCATGATTTTGCTCCTGTGTTCCTTATATCCAACATCATCATCTTTTCCTCCTCTTCTCTTTATTTTGATCAATCTATAGATATGTCATATCTCCCATCAATAAAATCTCTCCTTTGAATATAAATTCCACTCCATAATCAAGAAAATGTCATCTATGTCTATTATCTCCATTTTATGCCTCCCACAGAGTTCATCCAGTTCCTTAAAAATAACCTAAAATATTGACTGGAATTGTACTGAATGGATGAACTTCTGGAAAAATTAGACATTTTATAGTAAGTCGTCTATTTCCTTAGTGCTGGTACACAGACTAGTTTTCAAGATTGATCACCCTGATGAATTTTCTGATATTGTTGTTCTGATGGTACACTGACTGATTCTGCTGCCTTTGCGTAGGTAGTCAATCATACTATCTGCAAATACGGACATCTACTTTCTTCTTCAAATCTTTTCTTCTTTTTTGTTCCCCTCAGTATAATAGCCAAAGGGACCAGTGCTATGTTACATTGCCAAGGGTGATTTTGCTTTGAACAACAGATACAACAACAATATAAACATCAAAACTATCTGTGTGAATACAGTATTTCATAGCCCTCATAAGTCTTTACATTTTTCCTCAAATTCCCTTTAGTGAATATTTCATTATTATGGGATCCACTACTTTCTGGAGTCTTGTGTCACATGGACAAATTCACTAGTGTGATTTCTCGTCTTGCACAACATTCCTTCCCAATTTTTGATGTGGGATTGAGTATAAAATATAAATTCTTCACATGTTGTAATCAACTGCACAAACATGTGCGTGACATTAATTTGAGAGGAAAAACAAGGCTTACACTGCTTCATGGTTCATTATGCACTTAGCTGTTGGACAGGAACACTCCTGGATGTCATCATATGCTAACCCTATTTTAAGGCCAAGTAGTTGAGCTATAATAACTGAAAATCCCTCCAATGTTATTGTGCCTGGATACTGAAATAAAGAAAGTTGAAGAGAAAACCAACATATGAGAAGAAAATGAAAGCAAGTAATACATCAAAAGAGCTTTGTTCCTATAAAATTTTATATTTTAATACTTTTCCATGTTGACCAGATTTATACTTCATTTTGATAAATCATCAATCTGAATATCCATACTAGTTAATTTATTAAAGAGCATGAGATAAGGTAAAATGTAATCAAACACATTTAACTTTCTTATTAAATCAATTCTTTCAATTAACAAATATAGTTCAATATAGACATAGGTCAGGCACTATGATAAAAAAGATGAGAATATAGTGGCATGTATGAAAAGAAGGAACTTTGTCCACACTTGGAGCATATTTTACAGAAGGGGGGAAAGAAAATTAGTTGGAAAGTAACAACAAACCTACCAGATATAAAGAAAGCATGGAAAGTGCTCTAAAGAAATGGAATTCTTCAACAGAGAATTCTGAGGAGGGGCATAACTGTATAGTTCAGATAGTTAGAAAAGTCTATTTGTGGCATTGATGCTTAGGATGAGATACAAAGCTTGGGAAATGACCCACCATTATGAATAGTGGTAGCAAGCTTGTTTGGGAACCTGTTCAAAGGTTGTAGTATAATGAGTGAAGTAAAGAAATGATAGGGTGGAAGTTCAAGACACAAGCAAGGCCATGGTAAAGAAATCTCGAGTGAGATGTCAGCCCAAAGAGACTGACAGAAGTGTAGAGTAGCATTTCACATGAATGAAATGAAAATTTCATTCATTTCATAAATAAGTGTAATTTATTTATGTAAATAAATGTATTTATTACATTTATTTAATAATTACAAAATTTTTAGAAATTACAAACAAAATTTTTTTAGAACTTCCCAGTTTTTCTATATCAAAAAAATTATGAGTAAAATTTAATTCATACCCTAAATAAAGATATTGTGTGTGTGTGTGCATGGTATAAAGCATGGTCACTCAGTTGATGAGACTGGATTATATACTTGAAAACTGTCAAGAGAGTGGGTCTTAAGCATTTTAACAAATAAAGTGGATTGATGGATATATTGATTAATTTTTGGAATCATTCCATAACTAGTATCAAATTATCACATTGTTCAGTTCAGTTGCTCGGTCATGTCCGACTCTTTGTGACCCCATGAGCCACAGCACGCCAGGTCTCCCTGTCCATTACCAACTCCCATAGCCTACCCTAACTCACGTCCATTGAGTCGGTGATGCCATCCAACCATCTCATCCTCTGTCGTCCCCTTTTCCTCCTGCCCCTAATCCCTCCCAGCATCAGGGTCTTTTCAAATGAGTCAGCTCTTCGCATCAGGTGGCCAAAATATTGGAGTTTCAGCTTCAACATCAGTCCTTCCAATGAACACTCAGGACTGCTCTCCTGTAGGATGGACTGGTTGGATCTCCTTGTAGTCCAAGGGACTCTCAAGAGGCTTCTGAAATACCACAGTTCAAAAGCATCAATTCTTCGGTGCTCAGCTTTCTTTATAGTCCAACTCTCACATCCATACATGACCA
>NW_011494808.1:481524-490987 GCF_000754665.1 Bison bison bison | reverse complement strand
TTCTCATGATGTACTCTGCATATAAGTTAAATAAGCAGGGTGACAATATACAGCCTTGACTACTTCTTTTCCTATTTGGAACGAGTCTGTTGTTCCATGTCCAATTCTAAGTGTTGCTTCCTGACATGCCTACAGGTTTCTAAAGAGGCAGGTCAGGTGGTCTGGTATTCCCATCTCTTTCAGAATTTTCCATAGTACACTTTAATTATATAAGTATTTTATTTGTCAATTATGTCTCAGTAAAGCTAGAAAGTGAAAGTGAAAGTCATTCAGTCATGTCTGACTCTTTATACAGTCCATGGATTATACAGTCCATGGAATTCTCCAGGCCAGAGTACTGGAGTGGCTACCTTTCCCTTCTCCAGGGGATCTTCCCAAACCAGGGATCAAAGCCAGGTCTCCCTCATTGCAGGTGGATTCTTTACCAGCTGAGCCACAAGGGAAGCCCAAGAACACTGGAAGGGTAGCCTGTCCCTTCTCCAGGGAATCTTCCCTATCCAGGAATTAAACAGGGGTCTCCTGCATTGCAGGTGGATTCTTTATCAGCTGACCTATCAGGGAAGCCAATAAAGCTGGGGGTGGGTAGGAAGAGTTGTGTGGTGTGTGTGTTTGCATGTACACAAATACAGGGAGAAAACAGAGAAGAAAATGAATATGGTACAGGTTCAATAGAGACTTAGAATCTATAATATAGAATATAATAGATACTTCAGGTGGTGAAGAAGTTGGAGTCCACCTGGGATTAACAGAAGCTTTTAGCATTGGTCAGGAGTCTATGCTCAGAGAAAACTAAAAAGAGTTTATGTGACTTTTAGACTGAGGCCAAGTATAATGGACATGGCATCTGGGATCACAGGGCAACTCAGGGCAAAATCTTTACCATCTCTAGCCTGGAAAATATAAAATGTGAATATCAGGAAATTATGACTGCCAAATACACAAGCAGAAAACTTCAGAAAGAAGATAATCCGAATTCTGTCTCCCACATTTCTCGCTGATTCCTGAGACACTCATACAATTAGCAGCCTCAAACTGAAGAGCTCAGCTGAGGCCAGAGCTGCCTTCTGTGAGGCTGAGTTGCTGTTTTGACTTTAACCAAGAGCACTGAACGACAAAACAAGCAAACAAAAATCAACCCTCGTCAGAGAAAAGCAGCAGAATCCAGACTTCCGATGAATGGTATAATGTTCAAGGTCTCAAAGAATATCATTAAAAAAGCCATGGAAACTAAATCAGGATGTGAGCAATGGCCCATAAAACTAGCCTAGAATGTGTATTTTAGAAAAGGAACTGTCTTCAGAAATGGAAAATATAAAGAGAAATCAGTGCCTCATGACAATTCTCAGAAATATTCTGAATACAGCCCAAAATTACTCACATACCAAGAACCAGGAATATCTTGACTGCAGTCAGAAATGGCAATCAACAGAAAGCAAAACCAAGATGCATTTCCTGACAAGGATTTTAAAGCAACCACCATAAAAATGCTCCAATGAGCTATTGCAAAAACTCTTAAAGGAAATTAAGAAATAGAAAATCTCATCAAATAAAGATAATATAAAAAGAACCAAATTAAAACTTCAAAAGATAAAAAATACAATAATAAGAAAATAAACTTCAATAGATGAATTTAGTAAAAAAACAGAGATGACAGAGGGAGTATCAGTGAACTTAAAGACTGATTAGTATAAATTATCCAATCTCAAAACAGAGAAGAAATAGCTTTTGAAAAAATTAACAGAAATACAGGAGCAGTGGGACAATGACAATACAACAACAAAACCTAACATTAATATCATTAGTGGCCCAGAAAAAAAATGCATAGCTGAAATATAGTTGAAGAAAAAAATGGCTTAAAATCTCCTCAATTTGGCAAAAGACACAAATCTACATATTTAATAGATTCACAAAACTTCTAACAATAAACTCAAAATAATGCATGATCAGACACATCATAATTAGATGGCCAGAGAAAACTTTTAAATGTCTTGAAGTCAACCAAAGGAAAACAACAGATTGCTTACAGAGGAACAATGATTAATAGGAGTTCTCATCCTATTAATTCTGAATTAATGTCAGAATTATTTCTAATTCTGACATTAGAAATAATGTCAGACAGAGAATGTAACACAATAGTTTTGAAGTGCTGAAAATGACTTTCATCCAGCAAAAATATTCTTAAATAATGAAGATGAAATAAAGACATTCTAAAATGAAGGAAAATTAAGAGACACATGGCCAGTAACCAAGCTTTAAAAAAAATGACTAAAGGAAGCTCTTCAGACAAGAAAGAAAATGATAATAAAAGAAAACCTGTAACATCAGTAATGAAGAAAGAGGAACAGAAAATGTACTTACATGGGTAGATAAAATAGACTATTTTTCATTTGATTTTTTTCAATAAAAATTATGTTTCAGTGTTGAAAACAAAAATTATAATTTAGTGTATATACTTACTAATTGCTTAGAAGTAATATTTAAGCAAACTATACTATAAAATTTCCCACTTTATGATTATGCACATAATTTCAGATCTAAAATAAATATGGTATTAACATTTCTGTATTCTACTTGAAATAGTAAAATGCTGGTAAACAAACTTGTGTACGTGATCGTGTCACTGTGCATGTGTAATCTCACTACAGAACATATGAAAAATGTTTTACAAAGAGAAATATTGAAAAACACTAAAAAGAGATTGATAGTTTATATAAAGAGACAGGATATATTTGTGTACTATACAGTATTTGTCACAACTGTAATTACCTACACACAGTGGGTTAATGTGTGGATAAAGCTGTAAATAGAACTTTATTTACAATATAGGTGGTTGGCCAGATTTGGCCAATGGGTCATGCTTGCTTATTATGTCTATGATGAATAAATCAAAATAGAATATGAAAAATTGTTCTAGAAAAAATGAGAACTGTAAATGGCAACAGAGGACCAAAAAAAGAGAGATAAAACAGAAAACATAAACTAAGTTGACAAACTGAAATATAGATGCATCAGAAATTAGATTCAGTGCAAATTGTCTAAACACACTAATTAAAAGAAACAGATTGGTGAAACAGAGGAAAAAAACACATGGTCCAGCTGCTGACTGGAAATTCACATAATATATAAAGACAAAAGCAGTTAAGAAAACAGATTTAACATATGAACATTCATCATAAGAAAGCTGGAGAGGCTATATTGATAACAGATGAAGCTAGCTTCAGAAAAAAGATTATCATGGACAAAGGATATTGCATAATAAAAAATTCAATAATAATCTTAAATGTTTGCATATCAAACGTAAGAGCTGCAAAAATATGAGGCTACGATGAATACAATTGAAAGAATAAACACACACATACATAATTTAGTTGGAGACTTCAACAACTCTCATAATTGATAAAAGCACTAGACAACAGGAAATTGTTCAAAAGACATGAAAAATATTATCAGACAGTGTCTATAAAACTGGCATTTATAGAACACTCAACTACAGCATGATATATGTCTTATGCAGTTTGTAACATATATGGCTTTAAACCAAGGTGTTCAGGGACTTCAATAATTGCAAGGTTTCTACCCGTGATTGGGCTTCCCTGGTGGCTCAGTGGTAAAGAATCCATCTGCAATGCAGGAGACAGGAGACATGGGTTCGATTCCTGGGTGGAAAAGATCCTCTGGAGAATAAAATGCCAACCCACTCAAGTATTCTTGCCTGGGAAATCCCATGGACAGAGGAGCCTGACGGGCTACATACAGTAAATGGGGTCACAAGAGTCAGACATTACTTAGCAACTAAACCACCACCACCCATGATATGAAGTTGCACAATTTTATGCCCTGGAAAAAGTTAAGCCAATTGCTCAAGGTAGGGAAAAAGGATTAAAAAGAAAAAGAAAAAGTTAAAAAGAGCAAAAAAAAAAAAAAAAAAAAGATGATGAGTCAAAATGCTCTCATACATACTTAACAAATTTCTACAAAGAAAAGGGAAACAAAATATGATCAAGTAAACAATACAATAAAACTTCTCAGGACAGATGTAAATTAGTACCCAGATTGAAAGTGCTCTAATGTAACAAGCATGTTGGATGATAAAAGATACCATGGAAGGATAAAAAGATCTTAAATGTTTCCATGAAGAAATAAGCTATTAGGATGTTGAATCCTGATGTCAATATAGGAAGTCAATAGATAATGCCTAATTTTGAAGCATCAGTATTAACAAAGCTAGTGGAGGTGATGGAATTCCAATTGAACTACTTCAAATCCTAAAATATGATGCTGTGAAAGTACTGCAGTCAATATGCCAACAAATTTGGAAAACTCAGCAGTGGCCACAGGACTGGAAATGGTCAGTTTTCATTACAATCCCAAAGAAAAGCAATGCCAAAGAATGCTCAAATTACCACACAATTGCACTCATCTTACGTGCTAGCAAAGTAAATTCTCAAACTTCTCCAAGCCAGGCTTCAACAGTACATGAACAGTGAACTTCCAGATGTTCAAGCTGGATTTAGGAAAGGCAGAGGAACCAGAGATCAAATTGCCAACATCCGTTGAATCATCAAAAAAGCAACAGAGTTTCAGAAAAACACCTACTTCTACTTTATTAACTATGCCAAAGTCTTTGACTGTGTGGATCACAACAAACTGTAAAAAACCATTCAAGTGATGGGAATACCAGACCACCTGACCTGCGTCCTGAGAAATCTGTATGCAAATTAAGAAGCAACAGAACTGGACATGGAACAATGGACTGGTTCCAAATTGGGGAAGGAGTATGTCAAGGCTGTATATTATCACCCTGCTTATTTAACTTCTATGCAGAGTACATCATGAGAAATGCTGGGCTGGATGAATCACAAGATGAAATCAAATTTGCTGGGAGAAATATCAATAACCTCAGATAGGCAGATGACACCACCCTTATGGCAGAAAGTGAAGAAGAACTAAAGAGCCTCTTGATGAAAGTGAAAGTGGAGAGTGAAAAAGTTGGCTTAAAATTCAACATTCAGAAAACTAAGATCATGGCATCTGGTCCCATTACTTCATAGCAAATATAAGGGGAAACAATGGAAATAGTGACAGACTTTATTTTGGGGGGCTCCAAAATCATTGCAGATGGTGACTATAGCCACGAAACTAAAAGACACTTGTTCCTTGGAAGAAAAGTTATGACCAACCTAGACAGCTTATTAAAAAGCAGAGACATTACTTTGCCAACAACGGTCCATCTAGTCAAGGCTATGGTTTTTTCAGTAGTGATATATGGATGTGAGAGTTGGACTATAAAGATGAGTGCAGAAGTATTGATGCTTTCGAACTGTGGTGTTGGAGAAGACTCTTGAGAGTCCCTTGGACAGCTAGGTGATTGAACCAGTCCATCCTAAAGCAGATCAGTCCTGAATATTCGTTGGAAGAACTAATGCTGAAGCTGAAACTCCAATACTTTGGCCACCTGATGCAAAGAGCTGTCTCATTTGAAAAGACCCTGATGCTGGGAAAGATCGAAGGCCGGAGGAGAAGGGGATGACAGAGGATGAGGTGGTTGGATGGCATCACCAACTCAATGGACACAAGTTTGAGTAGACTCCAGGAGTTGGTGTTGGATAGGGAGGTCTGGCGTGCTGCAGTCTGTGGGGTTGCAAAGAATAGGACACGACTGCGTGACTGAAATGAACTGAACTGAAATGAAATTTGAATACTCAAGGAATTTATTGGGCATATTACTCAGAAATATAGAGCAAAGGAATGAACAACTATTTCTACACGTATAAGCATGAATAACTATCAAAGACGTAGCTTTGAGCAAATATGTTGTAAACACACACATTGAGAACACATACTCTATTATTTACAGAAAGCTCAAAGAAAGATCAAATTAACCAGTGAGTAAGTGTCAAGATAGGGGGAGGGAGGATTTAGGAGTCTTCTGATATGTTGATAAGATTTTATTTTTTTACCTCTGTGATACTTATACCTATGTATGACTTGGCCAAAATCAAGCATGCTATACATTTATGATTTGTGCAATGTTCTCGATACATGATGCACCTCAATAAAAATTTTATTTAAAAGAAAATATCCACTAAGTTATATGCCAGGAAGGAAAGTTTAAAAACAAAAGGATAAGGATGCAAGAAATATAGATTATGCAAAGAATTGATTTAGTTGTTTACAGTAGTCTTGTAAAACCATTTTTATTTATAATAAGAATAGTTGCTCTATTTGGTAAGATATAATTTTGAAAGAAAAAGTAAGTAGTAGAGTTGTATGCTTCAACTTGTATACATCTTTTAACAAGCTATTCAAAATAGTTCTGAAATGATATATAAAGTAAGAACAAAGCAAAACAATAATACATAGTTAATGGTTACATGTATTTGCAACAATATTATAAAATATGCAAAAACTAGCAAATATGAAGTCATGCCTTCTGTTATTTCCTGAATTTGAAGGAGACATAACAGAAGGCTTTAACTTTTCCCTAAGGTTTTCTGTCCTTAGGAAATCTGATACATGCTATTATCTTTTATGCCAGGTTGGTGAAGAGGTATAGTCATATCTCTTTGTATCATTTTCCTATGTTTGAAATTTATAATTAAATAAACTGAGATTAAAATCATGTTGTCCCAACAAAATAATAATCCATACATATATAGAGAAAAAATCAAGTTTACTTCACTATGTAAAATAATATTTATAAAACACAATATAAAGTTTAGAAGAAAATAGTCACAGAGAGGACACGTATTACATACCACAGCAACATCTGCATCATAGCTTCTATTGCATATTGTGCCAGGAAATGTTGCTCCCACATATTTAGGCTGTTTCCTGTAACTACATCATTATAATGTTTCCTTTTTTTATTAGCATGGTCATTCAGAACGATTCACAAGCTTATTTATTAAGTTAAATCTCCCATAAAATTTAAAATAAGTTTTCAAACATACTATTTTTAATCTGAATAATACCTAATATATTATACAAAATGCTCAAATTTTTGAAAACTATAATTCACCTTAATACCAATTTTTTTTCTTAACCTAACTCCTTGACTTGATATAATTTTATTATATCAAATTCTCCTCAGTTTCCCTTATTCAGCAATTGTTTTGGTCACTAAAAATTAAAAGGAATTTTTAATTTATGGAAAATAATTCTTGCCATCTAAATATAAGCAGTTTTTAAAATTATAGACAGGCATTTCTTCAGTCATGTCCTACTGTTTGCGATCCCATTGGCTGTAGCCCACCAGGCTCCTCCGTCCATGGAATTCTCCACAAGAATACTGGAGTGGGCAGCCATTCCCTTCTCCAAAGATCTTCCCAACTCAGGGATCAAACCTGAGCTTCCCACACTGCAGGCAGATTCTTATCATCTGAGCCACCAGGGAAGCCCTAATCATATTACCAAAAACCTAAATGTTTCTTTATTGAACAGTAGACATGAAATGCATTCACAAATCGTAGGTAATAGTTATTAACTGAATAGTATCAGTTTTGCATCCTTAATAAGTTGGGGTTTGTATGTATTCTGTCATATAGCTGATATTATAAAAGTTCATAAAATATTTTTTCATATGAATTATATTCCAAAATATTTTGTCATATAAGTGATTCAGATTGTTTTTATTTTTATCATGTTTCCTACTACACTATCACCTCGATGGCAACAGCTGTATTTTACTTAACATTTTCAAAGGAGCCTACAGAAAACTGAAAACACTATAAATGTGTTATATTATAAAATTAATGAAATTATTTATGTATATCTCTTTATTAATGCAGAATATTGTGCTTACATAAGTAAGAGTGTTACATCGTGGGGCCAAAGGATAAGATAGTCCTGTTTCCATGCCAAAAATCTTTGTAATAAATCATCAGCATCTCCAGTGGTGGAAATTTGGTTTTTATCTGACCACAATTCCAAGGAGGATAATATCACAGTCAATTTGAACTGACTAAACATCTAAAAATAAGATTTATATTGTATATATTCAAATAAAATAAATCATTATATTGAAACAGTACATAAAAAATAAAGTTTACTTGATTACCTTGGATATTAACCCAAATAAAGGACTTGAAGTCACTAATTTGCCATGATATAATGAAAAGGTTTTCAATGACTTTTCATAAATTTATACATGCAAAAATGTTAAAACTTACTGCATTGACAAGGCCAATAATCTGGATAATTTTCTGTGTTACAGCCATCATTTCTGATCCCATATAATCATACTGAAAAAGAAATTTTTTATGACCCTTTTAAAAATGTAAGTGACAGCAATTTTTCTTGTATGATGAATATCTCTTGATGATAGCAAGCAGGAAAACCAAAAGATTTGTGAGATTAATTAAAATATACTAACATAAAGATAATAATATTTACCATAATGAAAACAAACAACAATAAAAAAATCATACTTAGGGATTCAAAATAGATTCTCACTTGTTATGTATTTTAAAGACACTGTCCAGCAGAAACAATTGAAATCATTAAGAGGTACTAAAATAACTTTACAGATCTGTCTGTATTATAAAGGGATTTCTTGAAGTAGATATTTTCTAAAACAGAAGAAATCAGTCACAGCATTTCCCATTGCATGCTTAGCAATTAAAGAAGAGTAAATAAACATTAAAAATAATTAACATGCTCAAATAAATCTTTAGGAAGACAGAAATCTTAATGATGTAAAGTGAAAATTATGTGGCATGAATGATTCAAAAAGGTTTGATAAAGAACAAAATGAAATAGGGTAAAGGTGAAAAGAAAGAAAATAATTTTTTTGAAACTGATAAATATATTTTTAAAAACTATAGTCAATTTACAATATTATATTAGTTTCAGGTGTACACCATGGTGATTCAATATTTTCTTAGATTATATGCCATTTAAAGTTGAAAAGACTATCAATACCAATCACTTGTGAGAAGATGGAAGCACAAACTGCTACAGTCACTTTTGAAAATTATCAATATCCTCTAAGAGTAATTTACACTAACCTAATGACATAATAATTTCACTCTTATCTAGATACGCAAAAGACACTATGTTTACCAAATGGATATTTTTCCAAAAAAGAAATGCAAGTGACCAACAGGTACAAAAAAAGGTATTCAACATTACTAACCATCAGGGAAGTGAAAACAAAATCCACAGTGAGATTTCACCTCACACTGGTCAGATGGCTATCATCAAAAAAACAAAACAAAAGAAAAAAAAAAAAAAAACAGCTTACATATGCCTAAGAAATCTGTATGCAGGTCAAGAAGCAAAAATTGGAACCAGACATGGAACAACAGACTTTTTCCAAATCGGGAAAGGAGTACATCAAGGCTGTATATTGTCACCCTGCTTATTTAACTTAAATGCAGAGTACATCATGTGAAATGCTGGGCTGGATGAAGCACAAGATGGAATCAAGATTTCCAGGAGAAATATCAATAGCCTCAGACAT
>NW_011494808.1:479074-481424 GCF_000754665.1 Bison bison bison | reverse complement strand
ACTAACCAGTCCCATCACTTCATGGCATATAGACGAGGAAACAATGGAAACAGTGACAGACTTTATTTTCTTTCCAAAATCATTGCAGATGGTGACTGCAGCCATGAAATTAAAAGATGCTTGCTCCTTGGAAGAAAATTTATGACCAACCTAGTCTGCATATTAAAAAGCTGACATTACTTTGCCAACAAAGGTCCATCTAGTCAAAGCTATGGTTTTTCCAGTAGTCATATATGGATGTGAGAGTTGGACTATAAAGAACGCTGAACACTGAAGAATTGATGCTTTTGAACTGTGGTGTTAGAGAAGACTCTTGAGAGCCCCTTGGACTGCAAAGAGATCCAACCAGTCAATCCTAAAGGAAATCAGTCCTGAATATGCATTGGAAGGACTGATACTGAATCTGAAGCTCCAGCATTTTGGCCACCTGATGTGATGAACTGACTCATTGGAAAAGACCCTGATGCTGGGAAAGATTGAAGGCAGGAGGAGAAGGGAATGACAGAGGATAAGATGATTGGATGGCATCACCAACTCAATGGACATGAGTTTGAGCAGGCTTTGGGAGTTGGTGAAGGACAGGTAAGCCTGGTGCGCTGGAGTCCATGGGGCTGCAAAGAGTCAGACACGACTGAGTGACTGAACTGAACTGACAAATGCTGGTGAGCACGTTGAGAAAAGGAAACCCTTGTACTCTGGGATTGTAAATTGGTACAGCATTATGGAAAACAATATGCTGATAAGTCACTTCAGTTGTGTCTGACTCTGTGCAACCCCATAGACGGCAGCCCACCAGGCTCCCCCGTCCCTGGGATTCTCCAGGCAAGAACACTGGAGTGGATTGCCATTTCCTTCTCCAATGCATGAAAGTGAAAAGCGAAAGTGAAGTAGCTCAGTCGTGTCCAACTCTTAGTGACCCCATGGACTGTGGCCCACCAGGCTCCTCCGTTCATGGGATTTTCCAGGCAAGAGTGCTGGAGTGGGGTGCCATTGCCTTCTCTGGAAAAACAATATAACAGTTCCTTAAAAATTAAAAAAAGAACTGCCATATGAATGACAATCCCACTTCTCAGTATAGAACCTAAGAAAGTGAAATCAGTATCTCATAGAAATATCTGTATTCCCATGTGTGAAATGTTATTCACAATGGCCTAGATATAAATACAACTTTAAGTGTTGTCAAAAGATGAAAGAACAGAAAAAAGTGGTATTTATGCACAATGGGAGGAGGGGCTGGCAATCCACTCCAGTGTTCTTACCTGGAGAATCCTATGGACAGAGCAACCTGGTGGGCTAAAATCCATAGTGTTGCAAAGAGTTGGACACAACTAAAGCGACTTAGTACAGTACATGTACAATGGCATAGTATTCAGTCACAAAACGGAGGAAATTCTCTCATTTGCAACAACATGATAAATCTGGAGGGCATTGTGCTAAGTGAAATAAGCCAACCCAAGAAAGACAGAAACTGTGTTGTGTCATGGCATCACTAACATGTAGAATCTAAAACAAACAAACAAAAAAAAGTCAAATTTCATAGAAACAAAGAATAGAATTTTGGTTGCCAGAGGAAGTAATGGAGAAATATAGGTCAAAGGGTACAAACTTTTCAGTTATAGGCTCTGAGTATCTAATGTGCAGCACAGTGACTATAGTTAATGATATGGTATTGTACACTTGAAAGTTGATGAGTTCTCTTGTGTTCTTACCACACACACACACACACGGAACATAATGTTAATGCTGTGAGGCAGTGAATGTGTTAATTATCTTGGTCTTGGTAAACAATCCACAACGTACATGGTCATCAAATCTTCACATTGTACAATTTAGCCATATACAATCATATTTATCAATAATTCCTTAAAAAATTGGAGAAAATATTAAGTCAATTGGTCAGCTGGCAAATATCTATCACAGTTCAAAGAAAACAGTGTGACTAGAGAGGGTAAAGCAGGTTAAGGAGAGGGCAAGGCAGTTAGGAAGTGTGGTCAGAGACCCCAGCCTGATCTGGGGATGAGAGGGCGGGTAGGCAGTATTGTGCCTCTAGGCTAGTCCAGATGTTCAAGCTGGTTTTAGGAAAGGCAGACGAACCAGAGACCAAATTGTCAACATCTGCTGGATCATTGAAAAAGCAAGAGATTTCCAGAAAAATATCTATTTCTGCTTTATTGACTATGCCAAATCCTTTGACTGTGTGGATCACAATAAACTGTGGAAAATTCTGAAAGAGATGGGAATACCAGACCATCTGACCTGCCTCTTGAGAAATTTGTATGCAGGTCAGGAAGCTACAGTTAGAACTGGACATGGAACAACAGACTGGTTCCAAATAGGAAAAGGAGTACAT
>NW_011494808.1:448671-478782 GCF_000754665.1 Bison bison bison | reverse complement strand
AACAGTGGAAACAGTGTCAGACTTTATTTTTTGGGGCTCCAAAATCACTGCGGATGGTGACTGCAGCCAAGAAATTAAAAGACCCTTACTCCTTGGAAGAAAAGTTATGACTAACCTAGATAGCATATTGAAAAGCAGAGACATTACTTTGCCAACAAAGGTCTGTCTAGTCAAGGCTATGGTTTTTCCAGTGGTCATGTATGGATGTGAGAGTTGGACTCTGAAGAAACCTGAGCACCGAAGAATTAATGCTTTTAAACTGTGGTGTTGGAGAAGACTCTTAAGAGTCCTTTGGACAGCAAGGAGATCCAACCAGTCCATTCTGGAGGAGATCAGCCCTGGGATTTCTTTGGAAGGAATGATGCTAAAGCTGAAACTCCAGTACTTTGGCCACCTCATGCGAAGAGTTGACTCATTGGAAAAGACTCTGATGCTGGGAGGGATTGGGGGCAGGAGGAGAAGGGGATGACAGAAGATGAGATGGCTGGATGGCATCACTGACTCGATGGACCTGAGTTTGAGTGAACTCCGGGAGTTGGTGATGGACAGGGAGGCCTGGCATGCTGTGATTCATGCGGTCGCAAAGAGTCGGACACGACTGAGTGACTGAACTGAACTGAAGTGAGGCTAGTTTGGGGCTAGTTTGGGATCCTAATTACATACATTTGTTGTTGTTTTTTGTTTAGTCACTCAGTCCTGTCTGACTCTTCTGTGGCCCTATGGGCTGTTGCCCTCCAGGCTCCTCTGTCCATAGGATTTTCCAGCCAAGAATGCTGGAGTGGGCTGCCATTTCCTTCTCCAGGGGATCTTCCTGACTCAAGGATCCAATCCACGTCTCCTGCATTGCAGGCGGATTATTTACCAGTGAGCCATGGGGGAAGCCCCTTAACTATATCCAAGTCACACCTAAAATGAAATCTTTTTACTTGGAAATCATCAGAAAATTACATACATTATATCTTTAAGAAGTTTTTCATAATGTTTAAAGAGAGAAGGCAAATAAAGCACAAGGTCCCACTTTATAGCACAGGGAGCTATATTCAATGTCCTGTGATAAACCATGATGGAAAAGAATACCAAAAAGGAATGTTTATATGTATATAACTGATTCACTTTACTGTATAGCAGATACTGGCACAACATTGTAAATCAATTATATTTCAATAAAAAATGAATTAATTAAAAATAAAATAAAAAATGTCTGGACTCTGAAAGATAAATTGCTCCAAATT
Organism: Bison bison bison; assembly: GCF_000754665.1. Lineage (NCBI taxonomy): Eukaryota > Metazoa > Chordata > Mammalia > Artiodactyla > Bovidae > Bison > Bison bison. Next base: position 477,550 of record NW_011494808.1, on the reverse strand, counting down.
GGCAGTTCCATGTTTTAATTTTTCTATAAACATTTAGCAAAAAAAAGTGTAGCTATCTTTCCATGATCATTAGAAATATTAATTTTGAAACCTGCAAGAGAGCTAACAATATAATAAATTTCCATAAATTGACTTCATAAATTTAATATTCAGAAATGATTAAACATTTTGGCTGATGTTCTCTAGGTGATAGCAATAAAACATTAAACTTTAAGAAAGGAAAATAAAAATGGGAAAGAAGAGAGAGAGAGCAATGGAAGGAGGGGAAAGTTTGACTTACCAAAGCTTTTTCGACTATAATGTGCATTTCTAGATATTGGGGCAATAGTTCTGAAAAAGTTTTTTCCTGAAAAGAGAATTTATCAAATGTTAATATGTTTTGAATTTATTAAACAGACAGTGACATGTAAAGGAGGCAAGTGACCTCATAAAACCCTCATGAGGTCTTAAGTATAAAAATTAACTGCAAATCAGAAAATTAACTTGAAAACAAATTTCAAGTTTAAAGGAATCCCAGTGAGCCTGCCAGAGTAAGGCAGAAGTCTAGGTATTCACTATTAATTCTGAATAAGAGAAAGTGAATAACTCCATAGCTCCAGAGCATAGGCTCTGTGTCCCATTTGATACAGTGTAATAATCCTTGATTGTGTCAAGTTAGTCAGCTATAAATCATCAATTTATTACATCATTTAGTACTCTAATGGTGATTTTTACAAGAGCTGTATATCTAACATGCTGAAATACCATTTCAAACATGGATATTTTAAAGGACCTACAATTTCTTCCTTGACCCTGGTAATTAAATCTAAGTGTAAGGAGGGAACAAAGATGGCGTCTGTCATAAAACAGCTTTTTTTGTTGCTGTTATTTAGTCACTAAGTCATGTCTTACTCTGTGACTCCGTGGACTACAGCCCACCAGTCTTCTCTGTCCATGGAATTCTCCAGGCAAGAATACTGGAGTGGGTTGCCGTTTCCTTCTCCAGGGGATCTCCCTGACGCAGGGATCGAACTCGTGTCTCCTGCATTGGCAGGTGAAGTCTTTACCACTGAGCCAGAAGGGAAGCCCCACAAAATAGCATAGCTTACTATATAAACAAGCAAACAAAGAAACTGGATTCAACTGGTAGAGCCTAGGTTTACATTTTCACAGGGAAGTAAACTATGCATGCCTCTTAAATGTGTATATACTGAGATGCTGATTTCTTTTCTTGGTGTTCAAAATTCACTTAAAAAATATTTTGTATTTTGGTTGCTCTTACTGTGCTTGTATAAAAATATAAGCCACTGTTGACAACCATGGATTCCAAATTGCAGCCTGGTTGAATATAATTACAAATTATGTACACACCATAACCAATTTTCCGTATGTTTCTACACAGCAGATTTCATATTTTAATAACAGTGTTTTTTCCCCATTTGCCATTTCAAATTTATTTTCTTATTTTCAAAATAATGAAACTGTATCTTTAATACCTGTGTTTTAAAATGAACTTATAGTACCATTCATCATAATGTCACATGTCATTTTCAGTAATTGAACTTCAAAGTCCATTCATTTTAATGGGTTACTTTTATTCTCTTCTTTAAAATGTTTTGTTCAGTGTTTTAAAAATAAGTATTGAATCATAGAATATTGCCAAAATAGATCACAGGTCTCTTGTAATTCTCCCCATTGGTTACATCCTACAAAATTACAGTACATTTTCAAAACTGGGGTATTCACCTGGTACAATGTGTATGTGTATAGCTCTATATCATTTAGTCATGTGTATGTTTATATAACCACAACTCCAGTCAAGATACAAAACTATTTTGTCACCATGAAGATTTCCCTTCTTGTACCTCTTTAAAGTCAATTGAGATTATACAGTCTGAGGAAGAGAAAGAAATCAGAATGGAAAAAAATGAACAGAACCTGCTCTTTTCCTATGGGGCATTTTCAAGCACACCGACATGTATACAGTGGAGGTAATAGGGAGGAGATAGATAAAAGGGCAAAAAGGAGCTTCAAAGAACTAAAGGCCAAAATGTTCCTAAATCTCATGAAAAAATTAAACATCCAAGAAGTTTAATGAACTCCAAGTAGGATAAACTCAAAGGGACCCAATCAAAGACAAACATAAGAAAACTGTCATAAGGCAAAGACAAAGACTCTTGAAAGAATCAACAAAGAAGGGCCACATCGTGCACAAGGAATCCTCAATAAGATGACTAACATCTGATTCTTCATCAGAGAAAATGGAGCCAAAAGATAGCGAACTGAAATATCCAAAGTGATGAAAGAAAAACACCTGTCAACTAAGAATTCTATATTCAGCCTACAAATTAAATGTTTAATAATATACAAATGATACAGTATTTTAGAAAGACATGTCCCAGTAGTATGTAAACCTATATATCAAAATATTAAAAGCAATGTTACCAGGGCAGTGGTAATTAGTGTTTCTATATTCCTAATTTTATTCAATAATAAGCACTTTTGCTTGAATAAAAATTAAAAACAAGAAATATTACATAAGACAACATACAACAGTAAGCTTGAAATGCATTATTGCATATTTTCATGTATTTTAGATGGAATATGGATGTTTTATATACCCATGTAGAAAACAGATACCAAATGTTATATTGCTACTCAGCAGCTATGTACTTCCTTTTCCTGACTAACACAATTCTACAAAAGTAATTTTATAGTGTGTCATGACATCAGAATTGTCTCAGTTACCTGTGAGCTTAAATGGATTGTATAGGACTGATCTTTCTGCCAAATATTGCTGTAATTTTCTGCAAACATTGGTTTATCTGGACGGTCATTTTTCACTTGATAAATTATGTGCTCAAATCTTGCTGAAAATTCCAAAGGCTCAATGCCATAGCTGATATTTTCAAACTGAAGGAATCCCCTGAATATTTAGAAAACAATAACATAAAAATCCTGCCAATAATCCCATCATCCTGCAAACGATTCCACCAGATTTATAATTCAAAATGCCATAAGAAATGAGCAACCATAATGAGGAACATGTTTTAAAGTCACTCTCTTTTCCTACTTTTTTTTCAGCTACCACTAGTAACTGAGTAACCACATCTGCCTCAGTTTTTCTCATGTATTAAAGAACTAAATATACTGAGAAGTATTTTGTTTTTTCCATATAACAGTCACATTCATTCAAGGTGTATTAAGGCCATGCATGGGGTTGCAAAGAGTCGGACACGACTGAGCGACTGAATTGAACTGATTTGCTGGAAGCCAAGGCGTTTGTTGAGAATTCCAAGAATAAAAAGTTCCTGTTCTTACTGAGGGACAGTGGGTATACAGAGTGGAGGTCTAAAAAGGCTGATATATAGGAAAACCGAATTTAGAAAATGTCAAGTTTCTGAGTCAACAAATTCTGGACATCAGGCGATGAAAACCAAAGGGAAAGTGGGAAGAATCTTTTTGCTCTGCTCTGGGCCTGTATCTTCATCTGATAAACTCATCACCTTCTTCCTGCCACTTCAATGATGAAAATCATCACCCCTGCCCTTTAACCTCTGAGGTACCTTCTCAGCTAGTCGTCTTACATCTGATACAAAGCACACCTACACTGAGAATATACAACTTGCGCTTAGTTAAGTAACTACTTAATGTAATTTTCCATAACTATTCCAGATAGCTGATACAAAATACAACAATAACATCCAGGGAGATCCAGGGAGATATTCTAAAGGATTTAGCGGATGGGTGTGTTTGAATTTTTTTTTTTAACGCATCTGTCTCTTTCTCCTCAATATCTTGAACATAACTTCAGTTAGTGATTTCACTTCAATGGTTACTGTAAAGGCCCATTTATTAATATTAAAAACTAAGGCCATCACGAAGAAAACGTTCCGAATGGAATCCTCCTTAAATATCCCAGATTTGTGTTTTGCAGCCACTAAATTTTATTTTAAAGTATATCCTAATTTTTCATGTATAAATAACCTCAAAGATTCTGTTGTGTGTTACTCGTTCAGTCATGTCTGACTCTTTGGGACCCCATGGATTGTAGCCCACCAGACTCCTTTGTCCATGGAATTCTCCAGGCAAGAATACTAGAATGGGTTACCATTCCTTTCTCCAGGGAATCTTCCCAACCCAGGGACTGAACGTGGGTCTCCTGCCCTGCAGGCAGATTCTTTACTTTTTTAGCCACCAGGGATGGGCAGTAGCCCGCCAGACTCCTCTGTCTATGGGATTTTTTCCAGCAAGAATACTGGAGTGGGTTGCCATGCCCTCTTCCAGGGGATCTTCCTGACCTAGGGATCTAACCCACCTCTTCTGTGTCTCTTGCATCACAGGCAGATTCTTTACCCACTGAGTTATGGGGAAGCCCCAAGATTCTGTTACCTGAGTCCAGAACAGATGCTGAGTGTCACGACTGAATTTGGGAAACCTGCAATGTATCCTTGATAATGACAAGGCATCTGAAAAACAGTACAGTGAGGCCAATAAATAAATTATTCATGCATAAAATGTATTGGCAAACGTTATAAATATTCAAAACATTAAAACAGTTGAAAGTAATAAGTTTCTGTATCATAAAGATTTATTAAAAGTGGTTTTCAACTAAAACTCTTCCAGAAAATTGCAGGGGAAGGTAACCTTCCAAACTCATTCTATAAGCCCACCATCATCCTAATACCAAAACCTGACAAAGATGCCACAAAAAAAGAAAACCACAGGCCAATATCACTGATGAACATAGATGCAAAAATCCTTAACAAAATTCTAGCAATCAGAATCCAACAACACATTAAAAAGATCATACATCATGACCAACTGGCCTTGATCCCAGGGATGCAAGGATTCTTCAATGTCCACAAATCAATCAATGTAATACACCACATTAACAAATTGAAAAATAAAAGCCATATGATTATCTCAATAGATGCAGAGAAAGCCTTTGACAAAATTCAACAACCATTTATGATAAAATCTCTCTAGAGAGCAGGAATAGAAAGAACATCCGTCAATATAATAAAAGCTATATATGACAAACCCACAGCAAACATTATCCTCAATGGCGAGAAACTGAAAGCATTTCCCCTAAAGTCAAGAACAAGACAAGGGTGTCCACTTTCACTACTACTATTCAACATAGTTTTGGAAGTTTTGGCCACAGCAATCAGAGCAGAAAAAGAAATAAAAGGAATCCAAATTGGAAAAGAAGTAACACTCTCACTGTTTGCAGATGACATGATCCTCTACATAGAAAACCCTAAAGACTTCACCAGAAAATTACTAGAGCTCATCAATGAATATAGTAAAGTTGCAGGATATAAAATCAACACACAGAAATCCCTTGCATTCCTATACACTAATAATGAGAAAATAGAGAAACTAAGGAAACAGTTCCATTCACCATTGCAACGAAAAGAATAAAATACTTAGGAATAATACCTATATATATAAAACTATAAAACACTGGTTAAAGAAATCAAAGAGGACACTAATAAATGGAGAAATACACCATGTTCATGGATCAGAAGAATCAATATAGTGAAAATGAGTATACTACCCAAAGCAATCTATAGATTCAATGCAATCCCTATCAAGCTACCAACAACAAGAGCTAGAACAATAATTTTGCAATTTGTATGGAAATACAAAAAAACCTCGAATAGCCAAAGCAATCTTGAGAAAGAAGAGCAGAACTGGAGGAATCAACCTGCCTGACTTCAGGCTCTACTATAAAGCCACAATCATCAAGACAGCATGGTACTGGCACAAAGACAGAAATATAGATCAATGGAACAAAATAGAAAGCCCAGAGATAAATCCATGAACCTATGGACACCTTATCTTTGACAAAAGAGGCAAGAATATACAATGGAGAAAAGACAATCTCTTTAACAAGTGGTGCTAGGAAATCTGGTCACCACTTGTCAAAGAATGAAACTAGAACACTTTATAACACCGTACACCAAAATAAACTCAAAATGGATTAAAGATCTAAATGTAAGACCAGAAACTATAGAACTGCTAGAGGAGAATATAGGAAAAACACTCTCTGACATAAATCACAGCAGGATCCTCTATGACTCACCTCCCAAAATATTAGAAATAAGCAAAAATAAACAAATGGGACCTAATTAAAATTAAAAGTTTCTGCACAACAAAGGAAACTATAAGCAAGGTGAAAAGACAGCCTTCAGAATGGGAGAAAATAATAGCAAACGAAGAAACTGACAAACAACTAATCTCAAAAATACATAAGCAACTCCTGAAGCTCAATTCCAGAAAAATAAATGACCCAATCAAAAAATGGGCCAAAGAACTAAACAGACATTTCTCCAAAGAAGACATACAGATGGCTAACAAACACATGAAAAGATGCTCAACATCACTCATTATCAGAGAAATGCAAATCAAAACCACTATGAGGTACCATTTCATGCCAGTCAGAATGGCTGCGATCCAAAAGTCTACAAGCAATAAATGTTGGAGAGGGTGTGGAGAAAAGGGAACCCTCTTACACTGTTGGTGGGAATGCAAACTAGTACAGCCACTATGGAGAACAGTGTGGAGATTCCTTAAAAAACTGGAAATAGAACTGCCTTATGATCCAGCAATCCCACTGCTGGGCATACACACTGAGGAAACCAGAGGGAAAGAGACACGTGTACCCCAGTGTTCATCACAGCACTGTTTATAATAGCCAGGACATGGAAGCACCTTAGATGTCCATCAGCAGATGAATGGATAAGAAAGCTGTGGTACATATACACAATGGAGTATTCAGTTCAGTTCAGTTCAGTCGCTCAGTCATGTCTGACTCTTGCAACCCCATGAATCGCAGCATGCCAGGCCTTCCTGTCCATCACCAACTCCCGGAGTTCACTCAAACTCACGTTCATTGAGTTGGTGATGCCATCCAGCCATCTCATCCTCTGTCGTCCCCTCTTCCTCCTGCCCCCAATCCCTCCCAGCATCAGAGTCTTTTCCAATAAGTCAACTCTTCACATGAAGTGAACAAATACTGGAGTTTCAGCTTCAGCATCATTCCTTCCAAAGAACACCCAGGGCTGATCTCCTTTAGAATGGACTGATTGGATCTCCTTGCAGTCCAAGGGACTCTCAAGAGTCTTCTCCAACAAATTGGAGTCTTCTCCAATTTATTCAAAAGCATAAATTCTTTGGCACTCAGCTTTCTTCACAGTCCAACTCTCACATCCATACATGACCATTGGAAAAACCATAGCCTTAACTAGACGGACCTTTGTTGGCAAAGTAATGTCTCTGCTTTTCAATATGCTATCTAGGTTGGTCATAACTTTGCCATTAAAAAGAATACATTTGAATCAGTCCTAATGAGGTGGATGAAACTGGAGCCTATTATACAGAATGAAGTAAGCCAGAAAGAAAAACACCAATACAGTATACTAACGCATATATATGTAATTTAGAAAGATGGTAATGATAACACTGTATGCGAGACAGCAAAAGAGACACAAATGTATAGAACAGTCTTTTGGACTCTGTGGGAGAGGGCAAGGGTGGGATGATTTGGGAGAATGGCATTGAAACATGTATAATATCATATATGAAATGAATCGCCAGACCAGGTTAGATGCGTGATACAGGATGCTCGGTGCTGGTGCACTGGGATGACCCAGAGGGATGGTATGGGGAGGGAGGTGGGAGGCCGGTTCAGGATGGGGAACATGTGTACACCTGTGGTGGGTTCATGTTGATGTATGGCAAAACCAATACAATATTGTAAACTAATTAGCCTGCAATTAAAATAAATAAAATTATATTTAAAAAAAAAAACAAAAAATAAATGTAGTTTTCAAGGAAAATAAGTATTTGACACATTTCTTTATTTTATACCAATGAGGTGCCCAGACATGTTCTCTGGATCTGGATTTCATCCCTATCATACATGGAATATGGAATAAAATATTTGTATGAAACTGCCAAGATGGAACAAGCATATCCCAATGGTAATGGTAAGCCCACTTGAATAAAGAAATGTGTGGTAATGAATGTCTACGACATCTGGGTCTTACCTTAAAATATGAAGACTCAGAATGCAAAGATCCAGTCTCATTATATGTATAAACCAAAAAGTTCTGGGATACAAATGAGCTAAGGAAAACAAAAACTAAAAGTGGTTGAGTCATGAATTTACTATAAACATAAACATTAAAATAATAAAAATAAGAGTAAAATATATAGGATTCATATAAGCATATTCTTTATTTAGAGTAATTTTAGCATGCCATCACAGTGTAAATTCTCTGACCTGGCATCTCAGAGAGTTAGGGCTTTCTTAACACCAGAATAGATTTTGAATCCTCCATTTCAGATATTTGTGTGTGTGCCTACAAATGTCTTCATTCAACAATATTTGCTGAGTGCCAACAATCTGATAGATTCAATTCAAGGCACTGGGGTACAGCAATATAGAAAAGACAAAACCACGGTCTTCCTCACAATAAGACACATACTGCTAGTATGTTGAAAGTGAAAGTAAAAGTGAAGTCGCTCAGTTGTGTCTGTCTCTTTGAGACACCACGGATCGTAGCCTGCACCAGGCTCCTCCGTCCATGAGATTTTCTAGGCAAGAGTACTGGAGTGGGTTGCCATTTCCTTATCCAGGGAATCTTCCCGACCCAGGGATCAAACCTAGGTCTCCCGCATTGTAGACAGAAGCTTTACCGTCTGAGCCATGTTAGGTGATAATAAATAAGGCCTGAAGGTTGGTTGCAAATGTAGACAGGATGGCAAGGAAAGGCTAAGTGATTTGATTACTGAAGACCTGAAAAACAAGCCCTTGGATCTGCACAGATCTAGGAAGGAAATGCAAATATCCTGAGGCAGAGATAGGTTGTGTATCTACGAAGACCATCTAGAGGGCAAAGTACCTGCGGTGAAGTATGGAGACAAGACAAGAGACATTAGTAAGAGGTGGTGTCCCAGAGATGAGAAGTCACCACTGGGAGATTCTGAGCAGGAAAGGTGCAGGATCAGACCAACATTTTAATAGAATCAGACTGAAAGTCCTGTTGAGAACCTACTGTAGGACAGATAAGCACAAACAAAGAGATCAGCTAGGCTACAACAGCTGGATGATAGGCTATTATCCAGTAAATACATGATGGTAGCTTGAACTAGGATTGTAGCAGTGGTGGAGGTCCAATTGCTGAATGCATTTTTTAAAAATAATTATTTATTTTTCATTGATTGATGATTACTTTAAAATATTGGTTTGATTTCTGTTGGATGCATTTTGAAGGTAGATCACATGGGATTTAGTAATCCACTAGATGCGGAGGAAAACAAAAGAAAAACATAAGACGTCAAAAGTGACTAACATTTTTGTTCTGAGAAACTGAAAGAGTAGACATGCCATTTACTAAATCCCCGAGGAAAAGACAAATTATGAAAAATGACCAGAAGTATATTTTAGGCACATTAAATATTAAAATTACAGCAAACTCTTGGTTATCAAATAGGAAGTCAAATACACAAATGTGGCGTTCACTAAAGAGAAATAAAGATATAAGTTTGGGAGTAATCAATACACCCATAGGAGCAGATGAAAGAACCAGGTGATTGAGAACAGCTAGGGAAAAAAGAGGGGTTTAAGAATAGCACCAGGGAGTACTCCTAAGATGAGAGAGAGGAGGTCAAATCAGAAAACAAACAAAACAAAATCTGAGAAAGACTGAGTACACTGATAAGAGACAAACCAAGAGACTTGCTGTGTCCTGGAAGCCAAATGAAGAAACTTTTATAAGGAGGAGACGCTACTCAGCTACACAAAATGCCACTGACTGATAAAGAAAAATGAAGCATAAAAAGTAACTGGCATTTAGAAACATGAGGATCATTGATGATCTTACCAAAGAATATTTTTTTAATGAAATGGTAGTGATCCTAAAGACCAACATGAGTTTAATGACCATGAGTTAGATTTTTCGTCATGAATTAAGTAAGGAAAATTTTCTCAAGCCTTACTCAACCACAAAAATGCAGGCAGACAAAATACAGTTGTTAAAGATACATATTTTCAAAGATGTAGGCAAAGAAGAGGCTATTTGAGTATATAAAATGTTGACAAACACAGATTGAGACAGAAAATAGATTGCTTGTTTTCCAGAGTAGTGGCTGATAACAGGGATTAAATGTGAAATAGTACGACAGGTCTAATGTGGAGAATGAAATGTTTTGAAACTGATTTATGGTTGAAAATTGTGATACTATATTAAACTTATATAATTATACACTTGAGAGTTTTATGATTATATGTATATACACATAATTTACCAAATAAAGTTGTTAAAAATAAATACATATATAATTAAAACCTCCACACAAAATATGCCACTAGTTCAATTTTCTGCCAATAACCACATGATATATACATGTTTGATTGCATGTTGGATATACTTGACACATAACTTGCAGTTCTTGAGTTTGTGGATTTAAATGCTTACTTATTTATGCATAGATTTATTTAAAAATAACAAGCTGGAAAATAAAAATTCAAAGTTCTTGTAGACTTAATATTCAGGAACTAATGAATCCAAAACTCAAAAACTAATTAAACAGCCTACATTTTGCTGCATGCTTAAATTTAAATAGTGTACAAAAACATTTTTTTAAAAAGTAAATTCTAAGCTTTAAGGGAAAATCATTTCTTACTGTTTTCTGAGATGCAGAGTGTATGGTTTGTTATCAATGGTAATGATATAAGTCACCTAAAATAAAGCAAATAAAGGTAATTAAGTAAATTAGAAATAATAAAATCAAAAAGTATTTTTCACTAAAGTCAGAAAAGACTCACCCAATCCATTTATAAAAAGCATATATCCTTCAGAATTTATTGTTTTAACTAGCAAGAATTTAAAATTTTTTAATAAATTCAGGATGAGGGCAATAAATGTAGGGAATGGCTTTTGAAAAGAAGAGATGAAAGCTATATTTTGAAGAAATATAAATTTACTATGTATTAATACTAGATCTTACTGTTTATTTTATAAAAAAAACATACTCATCTTTAGCCAAAATGAATGAGGCATGACTGTAGGCTTACATGCTACACCAAATACAATGAAACAATAATGTGTTTATAAATACATAAATACACACTCTCAAACACTAGAGCTGCTTTGCGATGCTTCACATATAAGCTAAAGACAGACCTGAGAGAAGGAAGCTAGGGAAGAATGCTGGGGCTCCAGCAATACGAGCTGTGAGGCTACAGGGCGTAAACTGTAATGGTCCATCATTACCTTGATGGGAAGGGGTCCAGGAGCAGGAGATGTACACAGTACACAGTACACAGTACGGCAGGTTGCTTTTAAAATATCATCCGGAGGGTGAGGGAGAGTCTAGCAAAACATGTTTTATATAAAAGAACGATACAGACATGAAATCCAATCTTTGTCCTTTAACAAAATATGATCTTCAGAGGTACCTCCATCTACTGGGCCATATCCTATTGGTTGGAAGGAAGCCACAGGTTTTTCCCATACTCAGAGGTGGAGCTTCTTCAACGGTCTGAACACTAGATGGTAGGAACCACTTTGTGAATTTAGGGTCTGTCCAACACCATGGGCAAAGAACTGAGGAGCTGAGGATTAAAACCCACAGCTCATATAGTGCTGGGAGACATTCAAGGTCTGACCAACCAGAGGAGAAAAATGTCACTGAACACACTCATGCCATTCAGTAAAGATCACAGAAAGGTCACATTTTAGTGTTAAGGAGAAACTAACCTAGAAACCCAGAAACTAGAGTCAGGGTTACTCGAGACATTCATCCTAAAGACATTGTGGTTTAGTTGCTCAGTCGTGTCTCATTCTTTGCGACCCCATAGACTGTAGCCCGCTAGGCTTCTCTGTCCATGGGATTTCCCAGGCAAGAATACTAGAACAGTTTGTTATTTCCTTCTTGAGGGTATCTTCCCGACCCAGGTATCAAACCCAAGTCTCCTGCACTGCAAGCAGATTCTTTACCACTGAGCCACCAAGGAAGCCCCACCAAAGACAGTACAAACATGACATTTTCAGTCTGGTTCATAAGTAACCTAACTGCCTGCCAAAACAAAGCATAATACATTTTAAAGGAAAATCACAAAGTTAAGCAGTCAACCAAACAAAATTAGCAGTGTTAATCCAATCAAAAATAAACATACCCAGGAACATGAAATAAGTCTGATGACAGGATAAGAGGCTCTGGTCTTATCTTCCTCCCACAGTTACATCAAATAAAAGCTTTGCATGGGTCAATTGCCTCTGAGAGAAATCCAGAAAGTAGCAGAGGGGCTCCTCAATACTGAGTGACTGAGAAAATATCCACCACGCAAAAGGGCAGGAAAGGTGAAAACACACACACACCATAAAACCCAGCCCTGGCAAAATACCTTCCAATCAGGAGAGAAGCCCCAATTTTCAGTATCTCCCTCAGCACCAAAAGGTTTGGACCAGGCATCCAGCAGCACAACTTTTTTTTTTTTTTTTTAACTTTTTGTTTTATATTGGAGTATAGCCAATTAGGGCTTCCCTGGTGGTTCAGATGGCAAAGAATCCACCTGCAATGCAGGAGACCTGGGTTCAACCCCTGGGTCTTCAATCCACCAGAAGATCCCCTGGAGAAGGGAATGGCAACCCACTCCAGGATTCTGGCCTGGGAAATCCCATGGACAGAGGAGCCTGGCAGGCTACAGCCCATGGGGTTGCAAAGAGTCAGACGCAATGAGCAACAAAGCAGGCATAGCCGATTAACAATGTTGTGATAGTTTCAGGTGAACAGCAAAGGGACTCAGCCTTATATATACATGTATCCATTCTCCCCCAAATTCACCTCCCATCCAGGCTGCCACAGAACATTAAGCAGAGTTCCATGTGCTATACAGTAGGTCTTTGTTGGTTATCCATTTTAAATATAGCAGTGTGTACAGCCCATCCCAAACTCCCTAACTATCCCTTCACCTCATCCTTATCTCTGTCCTTATTTCTAAGTCTGTGAGTCTCTTTACATTTTGTAAGTTCATTTGTATCATTTCTTTTTAGATTCCACATATAAGGGGTGTCATACTATGTTTCTTCTCTGTCTGACTTACTTTACTCAGTATGACAATCTCTAGGTCCACTCAGGAGCACAAGTTTTAAGGCTGCCACCCAAGGGACTGGCTTCCAAGTAGCCTAGTTCAGAAAGCCACTGGGACTTGGCCTCCATGAGTCTCCCATTAAACAAAGAAGCATATTTTTCATGTGTCCATGAGCACATCTCATGGTTATTCCCAGGTGCGTTATAGATGGAGCAGGCCAAAGCACCCAGCTCTCACTTTCTTCCTATAAGGGGTTGGACTACTCACATTCTCAGTTGCAGCTTGAAGGTCCAGCTTCGAATCAGACCTACACATGTGCACTATTAGGGATACTGCCAGGATACTGCTATCAGAGATACTACCAGGATACTGCTATTAGGGATACCAGCATAAAAGGGCTGGTGGGCGCTTCCCCTGACTACCCTCCCCCACTCTTTGCTCAATTCAACAAGAAAACCAAGTCTCCAGTTTCTTCCTTATAGGAGCTTCTCTATACAGTGAGAATCTCAATTTTTTTTTAATTGAAGTATACTGATGTCCCTGGTGGCTCAGCAGTAAAGAATCCACCTGCAATGCAGGAGACCTGAGTTTGATCCTTTGATCCCTGGGTTGGGAAGATCCCCTGAAGAAGGGAATGGCAACCCACTCCAGTATTCTTGCCTAGAGAATCCCATGGACAGAGGAGCATACAGGTGGGCTACTCCATGGGGTTGCAAAGACTCAGACACGACCGAGTGACTCACACACAACCGAGTGACTCACACACACACACACACACATACTAATGTATGGTATTATACGTTACAGATATATAATATAGCAATTCACAATTTTTAAAGTCTATATTCCATTTCTACTTAGAAAATATTGGCAATGCAACCTCAACTTTTAAGGCTGCCACCTGAAGGTTTGGATCCCATATAACCCAACTTTGAAATCTGACAGGGTCAGCATTTATAGGTTCCTAGAGTCTTCTTAAGAGAAGATGTTTATACAGAAATGCAAGCACATCCCAGGACTATCTTCCTGGGCTCAAGGCAGATGGGACAGGAAAAAACATAAAAGTCCCAAGTTCTCTGTGGAAAGGGTTTGAGTGCATACTTCCCAGGCTGCTGCCTGGGGGCTGAGCTTCTAAATAACTTGTACTTGGCAGCTGACTGGGTACCTAAAGAGCCGTCATCTGGGAACTTGGACAGATGTGAGGGCATTCCCTGTGCTTTCTTGCTCTGATTCATTCCAACGGTCATTATAAAACTAACTCTCCAGCTTCTCCCTCAATGGAATTTGTCCACACATATTGCCCCACTTTATACAGATGCGCTGGAGGAACTGGCTAGGAAATCACCTAGTTACGGGAGCTTCTCTTAAGCAGAGAAAACAAAAGGGGTGAAATAAGTAACATTGTATCTGCAGATGACATGATCACATGTATGGAAAACCCTAAGATGATGCCAAAGAGCTATCAGAATTAATACATGGATTCAGAAAAGTTTTAAGACACAAGTCAAAAATACAAAAATAAGCATTGTTTATATATACTTAACAATGAACTACTAAAAAGAAAAAGAGGAAACCAATCCCATTTACAATAAGAACAAAAGAATAAAATATTTACAGATAAATTTAACCAAGGAGGTGAAAAACGTACACACTGAAAACTAAAAAGCAATCATGAATAAAATTAGAGTAGACACAGATAATCTATGTCTATGAGTTGAAGGGAATAATACTTTTCCATACCACTCAAAGTGATCTATAGAGTCAATGCATCCTTATCAAAATTCCAATGTCATTTTTCACAAAAATAGAGAAAACAATCTTCAAACAGAACATTAATAACTATAACAATCTTGAAAAAGAAAAGCAAGGCCAGAGACGTCACACTCTGTGATTTCAAACAATATTACAAGGCTGTAGTAAGACTAAAAATAGAAAGAGGGCCTAAATTAATAAAATCAGAAATGAAAAAGAAATTATAACTGACACCACAGAAATACAGATGACCATAAGTTAGAACTGGACATGGAACAACAGACTGGTTCCAAATAGGAAAAGGAGTACATCAGGCTGTATATTGTCACCCTGCTTATTTAACTTATATGCAGAGTACATCATGAGAAACGCTGGACTGGAGGAAGCACTAGCTGGAATCAAGATTGCCGGGAGAAATATCAATAACCTCAGATATGCAGATGACACCACCCTTATGGCAGAAAGTGAAGAGGAACTAAAAGCCTCTTGATGAAAGTGAAAGTGGAGAGTGAAAAAGTTGGCTTAAAGCTCAACATTCCAAAAACTAAGACCATGGCATCTGGTCCCATCACTTCATGGCAGATAGATGGGGAAATAGTGAAAACAGTGTCAGACTTAATTCTGGGGGGCTCAAAAATCACTGCAGTTGGTAACTGCAGCCATGAAATTAAAAGATGCGTACTCCTTGGAAGGAAAGTTATGACCAACCTAGATAGCATCTTAAAAAACAGAGACATTACTTTGCCAACAAAGGTCCATCTAGTCGAGGCTATGGTTTTTCCAGTGGTCATGTGTGGATGTGAGAGTTGGACTGTGAAGAAAGCTGAGTGCCAAAAAATTGATGCTTTTGAACTGTGGTGTTGGAGAAGACTCTTGAGAGTCCCTTGGACTGCAAGGAGATCCAACCAGTCCATGCTAAAGGAGATCAGTCCTGGGTGTTCTTTGTAAGGACTGATGCTAAAGCTGTAACTCCAATACTTTGGCCACCTCATGCAAAGAGTTGACTCATTGAAAAAGACCCTGATGCTGGGAGGGATTTGGGGGCAGGAGGAGAAGGGGATGACAGAGGATGAGATGGCTGGATGGCATCACCGACTCAGTGGACATGAGTTTGAGTGAACTCCGGGTGTCAGTGATGGACAGGGAAGCCTAGCATGCTGTGATTCATGGGGTTGCAAAGGGTCGGACACGACTGAGCGACTGTACTGAACTGAACTGAAGAGACTATTGTTGTTGCTTAGTCGCTAAGTCCTGTCAATCTCTTTTGCTCCACAATCCATGGGATTTCCCAGGTGAGAATACTGGAGTGGGTTATCTCCTTCTCCAGGGGATCTTCCTGACCCAGGGATCAAACACGCGTCTCTTGTATTGGCAGGTGGGTTCTTTACCACTGAGCCACCAGGGAAGACCATAAGAGACTATTAACAGCTATAGGTCAAGAAAATGGACAATCTCGATGAAATGGATAAATTCCTAGAAAGGTACAAATCCCAAGGCTGAACCAGGAAAAAATAGAAAATATGAACAGACCGATTACCAGTAATGAAACATACACAGCTTTCAAAACATGTAGACAGACACTGTATTTCACATCCTGCATTGTTGCTATATACTTTGAGATAACTGTGGAACAAGTGAACAACTTGAAGTTTAAAGTGATCATGCAATGACAATATACATGCAAATGGAAGCAAATCAGGAAGAAAAAGCTTATATGCAAATATTTTTTCAACAGTAGGTAGTTTACTCTTAATGGAAAAAGATTCATAAATTAAAGTTGTGACTCCATGTCCTCAAACTGATAACTCTGACTACCTTACCATCTGTAATCCTCTTTCTCACATATATATATGAAAATAATATAAAATATTTCAAAAGGTTAATGTGAGAATTAAATGAGAGTAGTATATGAAAAAAAAAACTCTAAAGGAAATTATTTTACTATGATTTTCAAGTACAGTTTTGTACGTTTAGTTTTTATTATAATTTTTCAGTAGTGAACATAATCATAATACATTCTAATACTGTATGTCAAAATAGAGTTATTGGAGTCTTAAATTTTTTTTACATACTCATTTCAAAAATTGTTCCATCAAACTGAAAGCATTTTCTCAGGATTTCTATACATTGACCCCATTCTTAACCATATGGAAATCTAAACCCCTGTATTATGACTTCTAGTTTCTGGTCTGCAATCTACAACAGTATAACTATGCCAACTTAAAGTATTTTAATCAGGAAAATATTCAAGATGGAATGTCTTCAATTTAATAAGTTTTTAGTAGCAGTGCACATTTTTCGAATTCTTTTTCCAATTAATATTTACTGACATGCTCTCATTGTCAGTAAATGTGACATCTATCACTTTAAACTTCAGGTTGTTTACTTCAGTTATTTAAATATTATCACATTTCAGGCAAATGTGATATTTTTAGCCTTCTTTTTCTTTGGCCATTATTTCTAATAAGTCTGATGCTTCTGGGTCAGATTCTCAGGTCTAAATTTTACTCAAAACCATTTTTTCTGTCACTTTAACTGTGGCCATTAATAATGTTTTCTTTCCATAAATTGCAGTCTGAACCATTGTCACACTTAATTAATGTTGTTTATTTCTACCAGTATGATTCATCAATAGTATTTAATATTTCTTGAAAATTGTGAACAAATGCTTCAGAAGAGCCTGAGAGATGAAGGGAAGGTCCCAGGAATTAGCAATAAAAACATGTGGCTTTGCAAGCAAAAACAAATTAGTATGATCTGATTCAATGCAAAGGTAAATTAAAAGTCTTAAACTTTTAAATTATAAAACTGATACTCTTTAACTTTTTATTTTATATTGCAGCATAGACAATTAACAATGTTGTGCGAGTTTCATGATGGACAGCAAAGGGATTCAGTCATATATATATACCTGTATCCATTCTCCCCCTAACTCCCCTCCCATCCAGGCTGCCACAAAATATTGAGCAGAGTTTCCTGTGCCATACAGACTGTAGGTCCTTGTTGGTTATCCATTTTAAATAGAGCAGTGTGTACATGTCCATCCCACACTCCTGAATTATTTTCACTCCATCTTTAAAAGTAATATGCTTGATCATTTACCTGCTTCTCCCAATCTTCACTCTCATTTGAGCTTATCTTCTGTGGAACTGTGACATATAGGAACATTCCCTCAGAATCTGTAGTAAGAAAATGGGATTTTTTTGCAACAGTCCTCTAAGACAAGCATGGATTCTTAAGCTCCGAGTCCATGGTGAGGTCTACAATTGTAAATCAATTTATCTACATGTGTCCACCTTGGTCCACAGATTTCAACAGATTTTCAATGGCACACTGAAAAATGGCTAGGAAACAAACAAATGAACAGAGAACAGATACAATGCTGCAGGACCATCCTGTTGGTTTCCAGAACTACGTTGAAGCCTTTCCCTCAGGTCTCTGAGGAATAAAGCCAGGCCAGTTCCGAACCTGGCTAAGTCCTCTGGCTACAGAGTAGGTGACCCAGAAAGACCTTCAGCGGCTGAGACACTGCATCCTTGACTAACATCTTCCATCCCCTATCCTGGTCCGGGGGTGGCTGGGGGTGGGAGGAAGCCACCATCAGAGAATCCCAGGGAGGGGCGGCAGGTATCCTAGAGCTACAGAAATTGTTTTGGAAGATCCCAGCTCTGCTCAGTACCCAGAGAGGGAGAAGGAAGTCGAGGCTCCGAAGTCTTACCCTGGCTGGCGAGCAGCCCTCCAAGTGCAGCAAGCAGTGCGAGGAGTAGGAACATGGCTGGGTTGGGGTGCAGGAAGCAGAGCCAGGTGAGAGACCGTTGGGTATCCCTGAGGCTCGCGGGCAGAAGCCCTCCGGAGTACAGCATTCTGCCCCGAGCCCTGGGGGTGATGACCAGGGCCTCAAATTAGCTTTCAGCTGCACTGGCTCATCGTTAGGCATCCTGAGTGGCTGGGCGCTCAGGGCCGAAAGAAGGAACTGCAGACAAAAGCTTGCGCCTGCGCACAGCGGGTCTGTGATGACAATGTGGACATCCTTCAAACCCTTCAGTAGGGATAAAGGAGCAAATAAGCATACGGTCCATGGGGTCGCAGAGTCAGACACAACTGAAGCGAATTAACACGCACGCTCTTCTGGGGGAAGTTCCTGGTAATTTCCCTTCTCCATGTGATGGTTTTCTAACAACTTATATTTGCTATGGTGGGAGAGGAAACGAGCAATATTAACTTTTTTTTTTTTACAAGAAATTTTCTTCTTAAATTGTGCTACTGCCGACTTCATATCTTTTTTTAAAAAGTCTTTTCAAACAAGGAGAAATCAAGAATATGGAACTTGACCCTGGATACGACAATAGAAAGCACTTTTCTTCAACTGTGTCCCTATTCTTAAATACAGTATTAGGTTATACTCTGCTGAGGAAAGGGAAAGGAAACTTTGAAATGGAATCTAAGTGTGGTTTGTTAAAATTCCTTTTAGAACCATACAAAGGAAGCTGTAGAAATGACACAGCCAGCAAGACAAACTAAGAGAGGAAAAGGGGCACCAGGGCAGAAGACAGAACACACAATTGTCTTTGAATCTTCTGACAAATATCTTAAACTGCTCAGGCTCAAAAGCTAACTCACCTGCACGCCACTTATCCCTATCTTTCTTTATCCAAGGACACTCCACAGCAAGGATGTATTGTACCAACAATTACAAAAATAAACTCTGATCAGGTCCAAAACTTGGACCTAGGAGGCAATAGTACTCCTGGGAAGCTGATCCTGAGAAGTTAGTTTTAAATAAGGCAGGATGTGAATCAAAAGGGGATGAGGGAAATGTACAGTAGAATCATCCTGATGTGTATGATTTTTACCACAGGGTTCACCCACTTAAAGCACACAGGTGTAGAATTTTCAATATATTTACCGATATGTGCATCCGTTACCACAGTCAGTTTCCATTCTCTCATCTCAAAAGCAAGTCCTCTACCCTTCAACTGTTACCATCTTCCACCCCAGTTTTTCATTCCCCTCTCTCCCACATGCCCCACCACCCCACAAGCAGTTAATAATCACTATCCTTGGTCTCTCCAGATGTTCCTGTTCTGTATGTTCCATACAAATGCATAATACACGGTTTCTGTGACTGGCTTTATTCACAGAGATCATGAATACCATAACGGTTTCAAGATTTATCCACTTGTCGCATATCAGTGCTTTCTTCTTCTTTGTGGCTGAATACTATCCCATTGTATGGATGGACCACCTCTTGTGTATCCATCATCAGCTAGCTGCTCATTTGGAAAAGGAAACTCTTGGCCTTTGTGATGAGCTCCTCCCACAGCCCAGGATCACTTTCATTTATATTGATGGAAACTCTGCAGGTCCTAGTTAGATTCCAGGTAAGATGACGGATCCCTAAACCACAAATAACACTTTGAAATGTGCAGAAGCACATCTGTCAAGAGAGACAGCAAGTTTGGGTCCTTCAAAGGACAAGATATATTCTAGAACTCAATTTTCCATGAGGCCAGGGAAGTATCACCTGGAGATAGAATAGTTACCTATGACCAGGAACTCAGTTTAATTTCTTGAAGGTAGAATGGAGGCCAGGGACTCTCTGAGGGTGCTGAGGCTGTTCTGACCTACAACACTCAATATCCTTTTAATCTCCCAAAGCTTGGAATGGGTTGCTCATGAGAATCACAAGCTACTGGAGACAGCGGACCCAGGTGTCCTCGCTTGAGATGGGAATGATTAGCAGGGCTGTGGGCATCTGAGCTCAGGCAGTCAGTGGCAGAGTGCATGATGGAATGTGTCTTTGGGATGCAACAACCTCCCAGGACCAACTAGAGGATCATGGAAGTATAAGGACTGAAACTGAGCAGAGCCCTATGGGGTCCTCCTGGACACAAAAGTCTTTCCATTTGTCCAACTTCTTATTTGAAGGAAAAAGGCTTTCAGCTTCCTCGACCTTCCATGAGTTCCAAAGGGCATATTCAAACAGTTGCTAACCCGGGAAGTTGAGGGGAGGCAGGAAGAAACAATGCTGCAGCAAGGGGCCTGGTGCTGGTCCCTCCTTGGGTGATGTGCTAGCAGTTTGTACATGTCTTTGAGTTCTTCAACAGGAACTAGGACCCCCTCAACCCAGACGGAGGAGGTCACTGCAGGCTAAGCACAAACAAGTGGACCCAAACTGATTGGAAAGGCTGATGACTTAGATGGATGGAACACAGCCCTGTTATCTCACCACCAACCAGTCAGAGGGATGTTCCACATGCTGCAGCCCTTGCCCCTGAATTTTACCTATAACTCTTCCTCAAAAGCCATTAGGGAGTTTGGGTTCTTTGAACATTAGCTTCCTGTTCTCCTTGGTTGGTCCCTACAATAAAACTTTCTTTGCTCCAAATACTGTGATTTCCATTTGTTTGGCCTCAGTGTGCATCAGGCACGTGAACTTGGGTTTGAGAACAGAATCAAATGAGACAAGCCTACATGCTTTCACTCACAGGATTTATTTTGGCTTGTGAAATTGAAAACTTTAAGCCATCACAAAAGGAGAGAAAAGTAGATTTTTTTTTCATTCTTGAATCAGGCCAGATAATGGTTTGTTTATTGATAATATCTTTTCTCCAAGCTGTGTTTTTTTGAAATACTGTTTAGTAACTGTTGTAAAAGAAATATAGAAAAATAAAAATGCTACATTTTATAAACTAACATAAGCTAATTTTACTACAAAGTTATAGGTATATCAATTAATTAGTATAATAAGAAAGTTTATACTGTCACAATCATGCCTGTGCTCCACAGAATTTGTAAACCCAAGTTTTTTTGTTTGTTTATTTTGTTTAATCTTTTTTCTAGAAACATCTGTGATAGTCACATTGAAAGGAAATGCTATAAACTGTATTTATGTATGTCTCTAAAACATGAGTCAAAGAAAATCAAAACAAGGAAGCAGAGAGGCAAAGAGCAATAAGTATGTGAAGAAGGAAATAATGACTATTTTCTCTATTTTTATCTACAGAGGAAGAGAATTTCTAGTCTTCTGTGCATTTCTGACAGGTATCCCACATACACATGTTCAAAACAAACTCCTTCTTCACTCCCCTCTGCTTCATCACTCCAACACCAAATGGGTTCTCACCAACTGTACAGTATGTCAATAGTAAAAGGTATCATTATCCATTGAGTCAGAATGTTTAAGTCTTCATAGTCCTCTTTTATTCTAACCCAAATACATCCACTCAGTCACCACTTCAACCAAGTCTACCCCTTAGGTCTCAAAACTTGCTATTCTTTCCATATCATCCAATCCCACCCTCATGACACTTCCACTGTGCATTCCATTTTACTTGTCTCCAGTTCTGCCTGAATCTGACCACATTTTCTCCTAATATATCCCCATGAAATCTTTTAAAAGTGGACATTATCATGATAGATCTCTCCCTTTACCACTTCAAAATTAGTTAATACTTCAACGACATTCCTATTTGGGTTTCCCCAGTAGCTCAGCA
Organism: Bison bison bison; assembly: GCF_000754665.1. Lineage (NCBI taxonomy): Eukaryota > Metazoa > Chordata > Mammalia > Artiodactyla > Bovidae > Bison > Bison bison. Next base: position 455,215 of record NW_011494808.1, on the reverse strand, counting down.
GGTAAAGAATCTGCCTGAAATACAGGAGACACGGGAGATGTGGGTTCAATCCCTGGGTTGGGAAAAATCCCCTAGAGGAGGAAATGGCAACCCACTCCGGTATTCTTGCTTGGAGAATCCCATGGAATAGAGGAGCATGGTGAGCTACAGTCCAAACAGTTGCAAACTGAGCAAGCATGTTCCTACTCATAAATGAGAAACTTTAACCTTTATATCATGGCATGTCAGATACCTGTCTTGGCTCATGATTACCTATGCAGATTCTTCTCTTTCAACATTCATAAATTTTCAAATAAATTTTTAAATATATTAAGAGCACACGTTTAGGAACAGAGAGCTCTGGGTTAACTTTGTACCCTCACTGTCTCTCTGCTCTATTAGAAATGAATATCACTTAAGCACTGTTTCTTACACTCTACAGCCAAACTCTCAACTCACTCTGTTGGTTCACATTCAAAATGTATTCCTAAGACCATCTTTAGTACCCGTGGTATGAGGTAACATCCTTTCTCTCCTAAATCAGGCCTGAGGTTTTTTTCATTGGATCTTTCATGTGCTTGAAAAGCTCCTGCCCAGGTGCATGTAGCAATAGGTCTGCCAGCTTGATGCCTGTGAGACAGGGGTGGTTTACAGTTGCTGTGGCGCTGTGAGTCTTAACCTGTGGGAAAGCCTGGATACCTGGCTTCTATTTTTGCTGAGATAAGGGCAGTGGAATTAATGATGGGTTGTTTAAAATTTTAAATAAGAAACCTTTGACCTTGTGCTGGAGATGTCTCTCTGGCCCCCAGTGTATGCCTGCATTCCTCTCTTGCTGCCCCGCATACTTTGCACTTAAATAAAAGCCTTCTGTGAGTTGGCTCTGTGATGTCAGGTGACTCCTTTCAAATATCTAAACTGCATAATTATTTGTACCTCCTCCAAGTCTTGGCTGACACATCACTTGCTCAACAAGGCCTACTCAGTCAGCCATATTTAAAATTGCTCCCCAGTTACTCCTTCTATCATCTTTTCCATATAATGAGTTACCTTTCAGAACACTTTACAATCAATTTATAAAATATGTTTATGGAATGAATGTGGAAAATTCTGGAGGCAAGTTCTTAATATAACCCTAAAGTAATGCTGGTGGGAAATGACTGTGAAAAATAGAAAAAAATGTAAATGAAAGCATGATATTGAAGTTATGACTTACAGCTGGAAACAAAACAAAACAGGGAGATAGAGAGCTCAGTGTATCACTCTAGGAGAAAATGACTGAAGTTGTTTGGAGGTGAGGAGTGCAGGTGAAGGCACCCAGCATGATGACGAAACTATGATTGTAGGACATGAGAAAAAGACAGCCTAGGGCCAAAATCTTCACCTAAGGTGTGGGCTTTTAATAACATGATCAGAGAAGAGGTAGGATTGCTCTAGGCATAAATAAGACTATTTTACATTCAGGAAGCGAGTTATAAATATTTTCTTCACTGGAGAAAAGGAAATAGAGATCCATTGATTTCACTCTCCATCACAGTTATATATGGCAGATAAGAAAACAGATCAACTCACAATCTCATTCTTAGATGAGTTTCTTGTTGTTGTTGTTTTTTTTTCCTATACTCCCTCTGATAAGTCTTATATGTGAAATATCATGATTTCTTTACACATTTGAGTTAGAAATTTGAACAACAGATATAGAAGCCTTCGGTATCCCATCTTATAATAAAGAATTGTTCTTCTGCCCTGCAGAGTGAGTGCAGTTGGTGTTTTCCTGGCATTTACTAGATCATCAATAAATGTAAATTCCATTCCCCATCCCCAGCCTTATACCAGAAAATATGTAGGAAAATTGTGGAATTTTTAAGAGTTTCAACCCTGGAGTCTGAATATCTTAAACTTGAACTCAAAAACTACCTAACATTCTATACGTGTAGGGAATAATTTACACTCTTTGTCTGTTTCCTTGTATCTAAAATAAGGAGAACAATTAGTTCTCCTAACTCTCCAGGGAGTTAGTGAGTAATAATACAAGTGTTGGGAGAAAATTTGTGTAAACCTCTGTTAGAATCTTAAATCTACCGATCAAATACATGATTGCACACAAATATTTTAAGAACACATTTAAAATCTCTTTTTTAATATAAATTTATTTATTTTAATTGGAGGTTAATTACTTTAATATGGACATGAGTTTGAGTGAACTCCAGGAGTCAGTGATGGACAGGAAAGCCTGGCATGCTGTGATTCATGGGGTCGCAAAGAGTTGGACACGACTGAGTGACTGAACTGAACTGATATATAGTGTTAGATTCAGGTGTACAGCAGAGTGATTCAGTTAAACATACATACATATTCAAATGTATGTATATATATATATATATTTCAGATTGTTTTCCCTTATATGTTGTTACAAAATAGTGAGTGTAGTTCCATGTACTATATGGTAGGTCCTTGTTGGTTATCTGTTTTATATACATTAGTGTGTGTATGTTAGTCCCAAACTCCTACTCACTTTTTCCCTTTGGTAACCATAACTTAGCTGTTTATATTTGTGGGTCTATTTCTGTTTTGTATGTTAATTCATTTGTATCATTTCCTTTAGGATCCAAACATAAGTGGTATTATATATTTGTCTTTGTCTGACTTACTTCACTTATTAATATAATCTCTAATTACACCCCTGTTGCTGTAAAAAGCATTATTTTATTCTAGTCTATGGCTGAGTAATATTCCATTGTATAAATATATCATTTCTTTATCCATTCATCAAGCAACATTTAGGTGGCTTCCATATCTTGAAAAGGCTGTTTGTTCTCCATTGTATATTCTCATCTCCTTTGTCATAGATTTGTTGATCTTAGGTGTGTACGGTTTATCTCTTGGCTTTCAAACTTGTTCCATTGACCTATATTTCTGTTTTTGTGCCAGTACCATACTATTTTCATTACTGTAGCTTTGTATAGTCTGAACTCAGGGAGTCTGATTCTTCTAAATCTATTTTTCTTTCTCAAGATTGCTTTGGCTATTTGGGGTCTTTCGTGTGCCCATACAAATTAAAATAAATTTTGTACAGATATGTGAAAATGCCATTGGTAATTTGATAGGGATTGCATTGAATTTGTACATCATCTTGGGTAGTATAGTCATTTTAACAATCCTGATTCTTCCAATACAAGAACATGATATATGTTTTCAACCATTTGTGTCATCTTCAGTTTCTTTCATCAGTGTCATATAGTTTTCAGAGTACAGGTCTGTTTGTCTCCTTAGGTAGTTTATCCCAAGGTATTTTATTCTTTTTGATGCAATGGTATATAGAATTGTTTCCTTAATTTCTGTTTCATTGTTAGTGTTTAGAAAAGCAAAGATTTCTGTGCATTAATTTTGTATCCTGGGACTCTACCAAATTCATCGACGAGCTCTAGTAATGTTTTAGTAGCATCTTTAGCATTTTCCATGTATAGTATTGGTATTTATTGTCTTCTGAAAACGTGTGTGTTCAGCTCAAATTCTAGGCATCCAGACTTTCATTTCATAAATACTTTCTAGTCTGAATACTTTCTAGCCCATAAATACCTGAAACCAACGAAGCGTCAACCCAACATATTATCTGCCAAATCTTGTACAAATCTGCCTCTCATCAATGTTTGTCACCATCATTTCAGTTGCTTAGTCATTAACAGTTTCAGAAATCTTCATGTTTCCCAGGTGGCTCAGTGGTAAAGAATCTGCCTGCCAATGCAGAAGACGCAGGAGACGCAGATTCAAACTCCGGGTCAGGAAAATCCCAAAGAGAAGGGGATTCTTCTTGTATTCTTGCCTGGAGAATTCCGTGGGCAGAGGAGCCTGGCTGGTTACAGCCCATAGGGGTGGCAAAGAGTGAAGCAAAACTCAGTACACACGCACGCAATCTTGGTATAAACTAGTTGACAAACCTGTTGTTTTTCTATACATAGTGTAAGGGTAAAAGCCTATCAGATAAAAACACTGATTTTCTCTAGTACCAGAAGTGAAGGAGGACTTCTATCTCCCACACTCATGCAAACAGACACTCCCTTTTCTCAGGCAACTTCCTTTGCTTGAGTGTTTACTAAGTGGTTTCAGTCGTGTCTGACTCTTTGTGACTCTATGGATTGTATTTAACTTGCCAGTCTCCCCTGTCCATACAAGAATACTGGAGTTGATTGCCATTTCCTCCTCCAGAGGATTTTCCCAACCCAGGAGCTCACCAACAACTCCAGACACTCCTGCATTGGTAGGTAGGTTCTTTACCCCTAGTGCTACCCCAGAAGCCCAAACTTCCTTTAGTTCAGTTCACTTCAGTCGCTCAGTCGCGTCTCACTCTTTGTGACCCCATGAATCGCAGCACACTAGGCCTCCTTCTCCATCACCAACTCCCGGAGTTCACTTAAACACATGTCCCTCAAGTCAGTGATGCCATCCAGCCATCTCATCCTCTGTCGTCTCCTTCTCCTCCTGCCCCCAATCCCTCACAGCATCAGAGTCTTTTCCAATGAGTCAACTCTTCACATGAGGTGGCCAAAGTATCGGAGTTTCAGCCTCAGCATCAGTCCTTCCAATGAACACCCAGGAATGGTCCCCTTTAGGATGGACTGGTTGGATCTCCTTGCAGTCCAAGGGACTCTCAAGAGTCTTCTCCAACACCACAGTTCAAAAGCATCAATTCTTCGGCGCTCAGCCTTCTTCACAGTCCAACTCTCACATCCATACATGACCACAGGAAAAACCATAGCCTTGACTAGACGGACCTTTGTTGGCAAAGTAATGTCTCTGCTTTTGAATATGCTATCTAGGTTGGTCATAATGTTCCTTTCAAGGAGTAAGCGTCTTTTAATTTCATGGATGCAGTCACCATCTGCAGTGATTTTGGAGCCCAGAAAAATCAAGTCTGACACTGTTTCCACTGTTTCCCCATCTATTTCCCATGAAGTGATGGGACCAGATGCAATGATCTTCGTTTTCTGAATATTGAGCTTTAAGCCAACTTTTTCAATCTCCACATCCTTTTTTTTTTTTCTTAAATTTTATTTTATTTTTAAACTTTACAAATTGTATTATTTTTGCCAAATATCAAAATGAATCCACCACAGGTATACATGTGTTCCCCATCCTGAACCCTCCTCCCTCCCAATACCATCCCTCTGGGTCATCCCAGTGCACTAGCCCCAAGCATCCAGTATCGTGCATTGAACCTGGACTGGCAACTCGTTTCATATATGATATTATACATGTTTCAATGTCATTCTCCCAAATCTTCCCACCCTCTCCCTCTCCAACAGAGTCCATAAGACTGTTCTATACATCAGTGTCTCTTTTGCTGTCTCATACACAGAGTTATTGTTAGCATCTTTCTAAATTCCATATATATGCGTTAGTATACTGTATTGGTGTTTTTCTTTCTGGCTTACTTCACTCTGTATAATAGGCTCCAGTTTCACCCACCTCTTTAGAACTGCTTCAAATGTATTCTTTTCAATGGCTGAGTAATACTCCATTGTGTATATGTACCACAGCTTTCTTATCCTTCATCTGCTGATGGACATCTAGGTTGCTTCCATGTCCTGACTATTATAAACAGTGCTGCGATGAATATTGGGGTACACATGTCTCTTTCCCTTCTGGTTTCCTCAGTGTGTATGCCCAGCAGTGGGATTGCTGGATCATAAGGCAGTTCTATTTCCAGTTTTTTAAGGAAACTCCACACTGTTCTCCATAGTGGCTGTACTAGTTTGCATGCCCACCAACAGTGTAAGAGAGTTCCCTTTTCTCCACACCCTCTCCAGCATTTATTGCTTGTAGACTTTTGGATCACAGCCATTCTGACTGGTGTGAAATGGTACCTCATAGTGGTTTTGATTTGCATTTCTCTGATAATGAGTGATGTTGAGCATCTTTTCATGTGTTTGTTAGCCATCTGTATGTCTTCTTTGGAGAAATGTCTATTTAGTTCTTTGGCCCATTTTTTGATTGGGTCATTTATTTTTCTGGAGTTGAGCTGTAGGAGTTGCTTGTATATTTTTGAGATTAGTTGTTTGTCAGTTGCTTCATTTGCTATTATTTTCTCCCATTCTGAAGGCTGCCTTTTCACCTTGCTAATAGTTTCCTTTGATGTGCAGAAGCTTTTAAGTTTAATTAGGTCCCATTTGTTTATTTTTGCTTTTATTTCCAATACTCTGGGAGGTGGGTCATAGAGGATCCTGCTGTGATGTATGTCAGTGTTTTGCCTACATTCTCCTTTAGGAGTTTTATAGTTTCTGGTCTTACGTTGAGATCTTTAATCCATTTTGAGTTTATTTTTTGTGTATGGTGTTAGAAAGTGTTCTAGTTTCATTCTTTTACAAGTGGTTGACCAGATTTCCCAGCACCACTTGTTAAAGAGATTGTCTTTTCTCTATTGTATATTCTTGCCTCCTTTGTCAAAGATAAGGTGTCCATATGTGCATGGATTTATCTCTGGGCTTTCTATTTTGTTCCATTGATCAATATTTCTGTCTTTGTGCCAGTACCATACTGTCTTGATAACTGTGGCTTTGTAATAGAGCCT
>NW_011494808.1:448034-448571 GCF_000754665.1 Bison bison bison | reverse complement strand
ATTATTTGTTCTAGCTCTGTGAACAATACCATTGGTAGCTTGATAGGGATTGCATTGAATCTATAAATTGCTTTGGGTAGTATACTCATTTTCACTATATTGATTCTTCCAATCCATGAACATGGTATATTTCTCCATCTATTAGTGTCCTCTTTGATTTCTTTCACCAGTGTTTTATAGTTTTCTATATAAAAGTCTTTAGTTTCTTTAGGTAGATATATTCCTAAGTATTTTATTCTTTCCATTGCAATGGTGAATGGAATTGTTTCCTTAATTTCTCTTTCAGTTTTCTCATTATTAGTGTATAGGAATGCAAGGGATTTCTGTGTGTTGATTTTATATCCTGCAACTTTACTATAGTCATTGATTAGTTCTAGTAATTTTCTGGTGGAGTCTTTAGGGTTTTCTATGCAAAGGATCATGTCATCTGCAAACAGTGAGAGTTTTACTTCTTTTCCAATTTGGATTCCTTTTATTTCTTTTTCTGCTCTGATTGCTGTGGCCAAAACTTCCAAAACTATGTTGAATAGTAATGGT
>NW_011494808.1:444855-446385 GCF_000754665.1 Bison bison bison | reverse complement strand
TTGGAATCATTTCAGTTTTTTTGAATTTACCAAGGCTAGATTTATGGCCCAGGATGTGATCTATCCTGGAGAAGGTTCCATGTGCACTTGAGAAAAAGGTGAAATTCATTGTTTTGGGATGAAATGTCCTATAGATATCAATTAGGTCTAACTGGTCTATTGTATCATTTAACGTTTGTGTTTCCTTGTTAATTTTCTGTTTAGTTGATCTATCTATAGGTGTGAGTGGGGTATTAAAGTCTCCCACTATTATTGTGTTATTGTTAATTTCTCCTTTCATACTTGTTAGCATTTGTCTTACATATTGCGGCGCTCCCGTGTTGGGTGCATATATATTTATAATTGTTATATCTTCTTCTTGGATTGATCCTTTGATCATCAGGTAGTGACCATCTTTGTCTCTTTTCACAGCCTTTGTTTTAAAGTCTATTTTATCTGATATGAGTATTGCTACTCCTGCTTTCTTTTGGTCCCTATTTGCATGGAAAATCTTTTTCCAGCCCTTCACTTTCAGTCTGTATGTGTCCCCTGTTTTGAGGTGGGTCTCTTGTAGACAACATATATAGGGGTCTTGTTTTTGTATCCATTCAGCCAGTCTTTGTCTTTTGGTTGGGGCATTCAACCCATTTACATTTAAGGTAATCACTGATAAGTATGATCCCGTTGCCATTTACTTTATTGTTTTGGGTTCGATTTTATACACTGTTTTTGTGTTTCCTGTCTAGAGAATATCCTTTAGTATTTGTTGGAGAGCTGGTTTGGTGGTGCTGAATTCTCTCAGCTTTTGCTTGTCTGAGAAGCTTTTGATTTCTCCATATTTGAATGAGATCCTTGCTGGGTACACTAATCTGGGCTGTAGGTTATTTTCTTTCATCACTTTAAGTATGTCTTGCCATTCCCTCCTGGCTTGAAGAGTTTCTATTGAAAGATCAGCTGTTATCCTAATGGGAATTCCCTTGTGTGTTATTTGTTGTTTTTCTCTTGCTGCTTTTAATATTTGTTCTTTGTGTTTGATCTTTGTTAATTTGATTAATATGTGTCTTGGGGTGTTTCGCCTTGGGTTTATCCTGTTTGGGATTCTCTGGGTTTCTTGGACTTGGGTGATTATTTCCTTCCCCATTTTAGGGAAGTTTTCAACTATTATCTCCTCAAGTATTTTCTCATGGTCTTTCTTTTTGTCTTCTTCTTCTGGGACCCCTATGATTCGAATGTTGTAGCGTTTAATATTGTCCTGGAGGTCTCTGAGATTGTCCTCATTTCTTTTAATTCGTTTTTCTTTTATCCTCTCTGATTCATTTATTTCTACCATTCTATCTTCTAATTCACTAATCCTATCTTCTGCCTCTGTTATTCTACTATTTGTTGCCTCCAGAGTGTTTTTAATTTCATTTATTGCATTATTCATTTTATATTGACTCTCTTTTATTTGTTCTAGGTCCTTGTTAAACCTTTCTTGCATCTTCTCAATCTTTGTCTCCAAGCTATTTATCTGTGATTCCATTTTGATTTCAAGATTTTGGATCAATTTCA
>NW_011494808.1:444327-444755 GCF_000754665.1 Bison bison bison | reverse complement strand
ATCAGTTCCCTAAGTGTTCTCCACTGTCTGGAACACACAGAAATTCACAGAGTTGGGTAGAGTAGAGAGGGGTTAGGGAGGAGACACAGGTGACCTGGTGGAGAAAAAGGAGAGTCCAAAGAGAGAGAGAGAGCAGTTAAGCCAGTAATCTTGCTCCCTAGTGAAAAATGGGTACTGAAGATTGGGTTCTTAAAGGTACAAAATTGGTAACAAATACATAAAAGCAAAAATTTTAAGTCTAGAGTAGAGTTTGGAATTTCAAAAATACGATGTTAAAGAAAAGAAGAAGGAAAAGAAAGAGAGAAAAAAACGAAACAAAACAAAAAACAAAACAAAGGTACGGAAAAAATTAATAAAAGAAAAATAATAAGGTAACAAAAATTGAATAAACTAAATAACCAAAAAAAGACAAAAAGTTAAAAAATACT
>NW_011494808.1:443581-444227 GCF_000754665.1 Bison bison bison | reverse complement strand
CATCTTCTCAATCTTTGTCTCCAAGCTATTTATCTGTGATTCCATTTTGATTTCAAGATTTTGGATCAATTTCACTATCATTATTCGGAATTCTTTATCAGGTAGATTCCCTATCTCTTCCTCTTTTGTTTGGTTTGGTGGGCTTTTATCCTGTTCCTTTATCTGCTGGGTATTCCTCTGTCTCTTCATCTTGTTTAAATTGCTGAGTTTGGGGTGTCCTTTCTGTATTCTGGCAGTTTGTGGAGTTCACTTTATTGTGGCGTTTCCTCGCTCTGTGTGGGTTTGTACAGGTGGCTTGTCAAGGTTTCTTGGTTAGGGAAGCTTGTGTCGGTGTTCTGGTGGGTGAAGCTGTATTTCTTCTCTCTGGAGTGCAATGAAATGTCCAGTAATGAGTTATGGGATGTCTATGGTTTTGCGGTGACTTTGGGCTGCCTGTATCTTGGAGCTCAGGGCTGTGTTCCTTGCTGCTGGAGAATTTGCTTGGTATGTCTTGCCCTGAAACTTGTTTCACCCAGAGAGGTTTACAGCGTTATATGGAGAAGAGAAGAGTGAGAAGGGAGTTAGAGGTGACCAGAATGAGATGAGGTGGAATCAATAGAGGAGAGAGTGGGCTATTCAGTAATCTCTTCCTTATGTGCACTCCACA
>NW_011494808.1:425258-442541 GCF_000754665.1 Bison bison bison | reverse complement strand
CCTTCCGGCTCTGGCTGCCTGTCACCGGAGGGGGATGGTCTGCCACCGGCTATCTCTGTTCAGTCCTTTATTCTGTGTGCGGGCCTGGCGGTGTCATAGGTTAGGGCTGGCTTTTCGCGTGGTAGATATCCCACAGTCCGGTTTGCTAGCCCAAATTATTTCACTCAGATAGTGCTCGGGGTATTCAGGCCAGATTCTTGCGATGCAGCCCGCGCCGCGCCTCCCTGCCCAGCCCCCGCTTGCTAATGGCAGGTGCAGGCGTCTGCACTGCTTCTCCGCTGGGGGAGTTACCGTAGGGCTCTCAATGTGCGGGTTTTAATTATTTATTTTTCCTCCCTGTTATGTTGCCCGCTGTGCTTCCAAGGCTCGGCGCAGATTCGGCAGTGAGAAGGTTTCCTGGTGTTTGGAAACTTCTCTCTTTTTAAGACTCCCTTCCCGGGACGGAACTCGTCCCTCCCTCTTTTGTCTCTTTTTTTGTCTTTTATATTTTTCCCTACCTCCTTTCGAAGACTTGGGTTGCTTTTCTGGGTGCCTGATGTCCTCTGCCGGCTTTCAGAAGTTGTTTTGTGGAATTTACTTGGCGTTTAAATGTTCTTTTGATGAATTTGTGGGGGAGAAAGTGTTCTCCCCATCCTACTCCTCCTCCATCTTCTCAGATTCCTCCAGTATTCTTGTCTGGGAAATCCCATGGACAGAGAAGCCTGGTGGGCTACAATCCATGGGATGGCAAAGAGTCAGATATGATTAATGACTGAACAAGAAAACAACAATATGACTAAATAAAAATATATTTAAAGTAAATAACTTACAAGATAATGTTTTATTATAATCCGTGTCAGTTTAAATTAGTTTTCCAAATTAAACAAATTTTGTGAGAATATGATTACCACCAGTTGCATAAATGAATATCCCATAAAAGGAGTTACTAGTTACTTCTGATTTCACAAAAATTTTGTAGGACTTATCTGTCAATTGGGTTGTAGAATAACTTTCTGCTATGGGGGGAAAATCAATTTTATTATCCTTTATTTGATAAACAATGTGCTCATATGTAGCTGAAGATTCCAATGGTTCAATTCCATAACTGACATTCTCCAACTGTAATAATCCCCTGAATATTTAAATACATAAAAATTAAAATATAGATTTCTGCAATAATAAATATAAATCAAAATTAATGAAAACATTATGTACAAAATTGATAATGACCTTTGTTGTCTAAAATTTAAGAATCATCCTATTTCACTTTAAATCCAATTTTCTACCTTCTATCTATAATAGCATTTAGGGAATCCTTGAAGTTCTAGTGTGGCTCAGTAATTGGGATATTTCTCATACTAGTGACAGCTTTTTTGTCACTAGAATAAACTATATAACTGCAAGCCTCGGAGAGACACAAAGAGAAAAGAGAAAATGGTAAGAGAAACAGGTGCAGAAAATAGATGAGAAGAAAGACAATATGTGTCCATTTTCTTTGTCTTCTATCTACCCCTCAAGAAGTTTCTAAAAGTAAAAGAGTACATAGGATTTCAGTTATGTATATCTCTGGAATATGCCATTACCTGAGTCCAGAGCAGGTACTAAGTGTCACAACTGAATTTGGAATCTCTGCAGCATGTCCTTGATAAAAGCAATGGTCCTACACAAGAGTAACATAAAGATACATTGGTAATGATTAGCAAAGTGTTTGGTTTTATCCTTACTTCACAGACATCATCAAACATTCAAATTTAAGTATTCCATTATATGATTTAACAGATATTCCACTTCCTTGTCATCTACCTGCAATATTTTCCACTTGAATTCTTCTGTCTATAAATAATCACAATTTTTATCCTTCCTCAAAGGATTTTTTTGCTATAATTCCAAGTTGCTGATAAGTAACATTCTGATCTACATTTTGTCTTCCTCAGTCCCATTACTTGAATATATAGTTTATAAATCCTACCCCAAGGTAATTACCAGCATTGATTTGACTTCCATTGTGAACATTTCATTTTTTTTCCCTAAGTAAGTCCAAAATATCTTAACTCACATTTCTTCACTATTTTCTCTCTAATACTTCACCATGTTGATCATGCTTAGTGGAATTCTCCTCTCAGTGGGCTTTCAAAGCATTAGTCTTCCCACGTTCTTTGCTAATACTTTCTTTCACTATTATCTTCTCTTCCCTAAGAAGTCCAGTGTTATCTAGAATCAGTCCTGTTCCTCTGTTAATCCTGGTCTATGAATACATTAGTATCGTCACATTCTCTCAAATGGATGTGATTATATGTCATCAGTGCTGAGACATACTGATCCATCAGTAAGCATTCATTCATCTCAATATTATGTTTACCTTCTGTCTCCAACCCACTGACAGTGGCAGAGCACACCTTGCTCTATGCTGGGCAAAAGAAGCACCCCCGTCTTTCTCCCCCTGCTTGCCAACTCTCATCACAGAGTGAGTGGATGAAAAATCCCACCTCTCTGCTTTCACTGGAGAAGGCAAACATTGATCAATCAAATGCAATGCTCCCACTTCACCTATATTGCCCCAAGAACCAGCAATTGTCTCTTCAATCTTAGAGCACTGACGCATCGGGTACAGTCTGAGGGAGAACAGAGAACTTGGGATGACAGACAACAAAGAGCATTCCTCCTGGCCAACAAAAACAGGCTATGTCTAATGAGCAGACACCAAAATAGAGTGTCAAGTAAAATAAACAATAAGGAAAATATATTTCAAACAAAAGAACAAGATATAAACCAAAATTGACACAAATGAAATGAAATTAAATAATGTACCTAGTAAAAAATTTAAAATAACTCCCATAAAGATGCTCATTGAGGTCAGGAGAACAATGGATGAAGCAAGTGAGAATTTAAAAAACAAAATATTAAAAGTCCAAACAGAAATCATGGAGTTGCAGAATAATAAGCAAACTGGAAGAATTCACTGTAAGTATTCAACAGCAGATTGTATCAAGCAGAAGAAACACTCATCTTCAATAGAGGTCAAAAGTGCAAAGGGAGGACAATGAAAAATATAAAATCTTATGGGATTGATGGAATACTAACAAAAGGAACAATATACACAGTATGGGAGTTTCAGAAAAGAGAGAGAAAAAAAGAATAATTATGAGAAGTGGTAGAGATGTTAGCTAACACCATATAGTGTTATATAATCATATATAGTAATCATATATTGTAATATATCAATTCAGTCAGTCGTGTCCTACTCTTTGTGACCCCCTCAACTGCAGCATGCCAGGCTTTGCTGTCCATCACCAACTCCCAGAGCTTACTCAAATTCATGTCCATTGAGTCGGTGATGCCATCCAACCATCTCATCCTCTGTCATCCCCATCTCCTTCCACCTTCAGTCTTTCCTAGCATCAGGGTCTTTTCCAGTGAGTCAGTTCTTTGCTTCAGGGGGCAAAAGTATTGTAATTTCAGCTTCAGCATGAGTCCTTCCAATGAATATTCAGGACCTTTTTCCTTTAGGAATTGATTGGTTTGATTTTGCAGTCCATGGGACTCTCAAGAGTCTTTTCCAACATCACAGTTAAAAATCATCAATTCTTCAATGCTCAGCTTTATTTATATTCCAACTCTCACATCCATATATGATTACTGGAAAAACCATATAGCTTTGACTAGACGGACCTTTTATTGGCAAAGTAATGTCTCTGCTTTCTAATGTGCTGTCTAGGTTAGTCATAGCGTTTCTTTCAAGGAGCAAGCGTCTTTTCATTACAGGGCTTCAGTCACCATCTGCAGTGATTTTGGAACCCCCAAAATTAAGTCTATCACTGTTTTAACTTTTTTGCCCTTCTATTTGCCATGAAGTGATAGGACCAGATACCCTGATATTAGTTTTTTTGAGTGCTGAGTTTTAAACCAACTTTTTCATTCTCCTCTTTCAGTTTCATCAAGAGGCTCTTTAGTTCTTCTTCACTTTCTACCATAAGGGTGGTGTCATCTGCGTAGCTGAGGTTATTGATATTTCTCCTGGCAATCTTGATTCCAACTTGTGCTTCATTCAGTGCTGCATTTTGCATGATGTATTTTGCATATAAGTTAAATAAGCAGGGTGACAATATACAGTTCTAATTGGACATTAGAACTGGACATTGTAATATACAAATGGATCAAATCAACACCTTCTACAACTTCAACTTATACACTCATATGTCAGTTGTATCTCAGTTTAAAAAACAGAAAGCATTTTCAATACATAATGGCTTAAAACTTTCGAAACTTATAGAAGGAAACTGATATCCATGTGAGAATTGAAAAACATCAAGTAAAATGCCCCTAAAGAAACTACACTGATATATATTGCAATAATTAATAAAATGTCAAAATTCAAAAACAGAGAATTTTGAGAACAACAGAAGAAAAGTGATTTATGTGTAATGAAACATACTTTTAGACACTCAGTAAATTTTTTACCAGAAAGCTTTAAAGCCAGAAGAGAGGATGATATATTCTATGTGCTCTGAGAGAAGAAGTCAACTAAATGTACTATGTACTGCAAAACTGCAGAAATGAAAAGCAGATTTATGGTTTCTGGTTCTCCATGTAAGAAGGCTGGAAGCTGCCATTCCATCCTGACAGCAAGGCAAAGCTAACAGGTTGAAAAATCAACAACTCTTCTTCAATTTCTGAGAGAAGTAAGGACACAGTACAAAGTGAAGACCCCAAGACTGGAGAGGCAGAGAGGGAACACAGGGAGGTACAGCTCACTGGAGCAGAGAATTAGTACTACAAAATGCTGCTGGAACCAGTGTCAGGGTTGGAAAGTCTGATTGTGACTGATGAAATGATGGGAGATCAGTAGGGATAATTCTGAGAAATAAAAACTCCAGGGAACCCATAAATGGGCCCCACAAATACTGTCAGATTGACCAGAGTTTAACCACAATGTTACAACTAACATCAGAGAAAAAGTCCTCAGGCCTCCAGCAAGGGAAGGAGGAAAGGACCCTTTCTGAAAGGCACTGATGTGCTCTCTTCCCTTCAGGATCTGCCCTCGGGGGAAACTACCAAGATAGAGACTAACTTGCTGGGGTATTATCAGGGTCTAACTGACCTCAAGAAGGGAAACACCCAATTCCAGGCCACTCTAGCCATTCTGTCACACTTGAGGAAGGAAGAAAAAAGCTAAGAAACATTAATGTTTTTCATAGCTCTGAGATTTAGGCTCACTAAAAATCTGAGACTTAATCATAGGACTATAAAATACTTTCTCTCTCCTCACACCTCACTCACCATCACATTTATAAAGGCACATTTACTGCAATTCCTTTTACACAATACATTGTCTCCCAAGTATCAAGAAAAAATTACAATACCAAGAGGTTAAAAAAAAAAAAAAAGGATTCCTAGAAAGAGGATACCCATCACAACGAGATACAGCAGCAGTGTTGGCGTTATCAGCCCAGGAATTTAAAATAACTATGATTGCTAAGGGATCAGAGGATAAAGTAGACATCATAGAGTAGAGACAAGTAGAGATAAGTAATGTAGTCAGAAAGCTAAAGAAATATGGTCAGAAATCCTATAGAAAAAAAAATGCTAGAGTTTTTTAAAAACTGTTATGGAAAAGAATAATGGCTTTGATGGCTTCATCAGTAGATAAAATGGCTGAGAAAATAATCTCTGAATTTGGGGATATAGCAGTAGAAATTTCAATATCTAGAGGCAGAGAAACCAAGAGAGAACAACACCACCACCACAATAAAAGTAAATATACAAGGAATAAGAAAGACTAGAAAGACACAACATAAAAGTAATGAGAAGTTCAAAACGAGAAGAAAGAAAGGAAAATAACAAATGTTCGAAACAACAATAATTGAGAATTTCCCCCAAATGAGTGTCCACACCAAACCACAGATGAAGAAAGTGCAGAGAACACCAAAACAGCACACATGCAAAATAAACAAACAAACAACAAAAATCCAAGTTAAATATATATATATATATATATAATTTTTATATTACAGAAACCCAAAGATAAAGCACAATAGTCCTGAAGGAATCCAGATTGCATAGGCAAGGGGGAAATTGCCTATACAAGAACAAAGATAAGACATATCAGATTTCTCCTCGGAAACCATGCAAACAAGGGAATGGAATGAACTGGTTAAAATATAGAGAAAAAAATCACCAACCTAGAATTCTTTACTCTGCAATGTTATCATTCAGTTCAGTTCAGTTGGCTCAGTCACGTCCGACTCTTTGCGACCCCATTATCATTAGAAAGTGAAAAAGATACAAAGACTGTGTGAGACAAACAACATCTGAGGAAATTTACTGCCAGTAGATTTGCTTGCAAGAAATGATTTGAAAAATTGCCATATAGGGAAGGAAAACGAAATAGGTCAAACAGTTGGATCTATATACAGAAGGCAACTGATGAAGAAAGAATAGTGATAATAAAATACCAAGGTTTATTTTTCACAATCTTTACTGACATAACAGTTTCTTCAAATCATACCAATGTATTTCCACATACTTATGTACATATGGTGTGTATTAAGTATATAATAGGCACTCTGAATAAGTGTTATATATATATATGCTTATACATAAGTGAAATGAATGCCCTTAATGATACAAGGCACGGGAGAAGAGAACTAGGATCACTGTTCATTATAAGGTACTCACACTACCTGCAGTATGGGGAGGTGTTTGTCAGTGGACACAGTTAAGCTCAGCAATATCAATTAATTGGATGTAATTCATGTCTATAGACTACTTCATCCAACAGCAGTAGAACACACATTTCCTTAAGACATATTGCAACATTCACGAGGACAGATATTATGAGCCATAAAACATACCTTAACTAACTTAAAAGAATAAAAATCATTATACAATGTCTGTTCTCAGAACTTCATGGGGTTGCAAAGAGTCAGACACGATTGAGCAACTGAACTGAACTGAACAACGTCTAAACTAAAATTTAAAAATTTAAATATTGAAAAATAGCAAGAATGCAGATACTCTTTTCTCTCTCATTCACTGCCAGAAGAAACTTAAAATAGTACAGCCATGCTACAAATGGTGATTTCTGTCAAAAATAAATATACACTCACCATATGATCTGGCAATGATATTCTTGGGTATGTATTCCAGAGAAATAAAAGTTCACACTCCCTCAACAAACTGTACACCAATATTCACAGAAGAATTCTTTTCAATTGCTTAAAGATAGGAAAATGCCAAAATACCTCTCAACTGCTGAAGTGTGTGAGAGTCACAAAGTCTAGTGTTTCTTTATAGGAAAGTGGTTATTGAGAAATTCCATGTTTTTAAAAATAGATTTCATGCGGCTGAGATTTTCTATTACTTCTCTCAATCTTAATAAGTTATAGTTTTCAAGGAAGCTGTCCATTTAATCTAAATAATCAAATTTACTGGCATAGGGCTTTAGTAATGCTGCAACCTATTGTTTTATTTTCTACATGATTAGTAATATGTTCTTTCACCCCTAATATTGGTGGAATTTGTTTCTGTCTAGATAAGACTTCGGAGAAGGCAATGGCACCCCACTCCAGGACTCCTGCCTGGAAAATCCCATGGATGGAGGAGCCTGGTAGGCTGCAATCCATGGAGTCACTGACGGTCGGACACGACTGAGTGACTTCACTTTCACTTTTTACTTTCATGCATTGGAGAAGGAAATGGGAACCCACTCCAGTGTTCTTGCCTGGAGAATCCCAGGGACAGGGGAGCCTGGTGGGCTGCCGTCTATGGGGTCGCACAGAGTCAGACACAACTGAAGTGACTTAGCAGCAGCAGCAGCAGATAAGACTTACCAGGGGTCACTGATTGTATCAGTCCTCATAAATAACTAAATTCACAGCTTTACATATTCCATTCATTGTCCCTTTTTTATCTCATTGATTTCTGAACTTTTTGCATTATTTTCTTCCTCTATTATGTTTTAACCCTTTATGCTGGTTAAAACATAATATGCTGGTTAAATCCAGCTCTCCCTGCTGGATTTTAGGCTTTAGGTGGGGAGTGTGGCTAATAAAGAGTGTCTCCTAACCTAGAGCTTGATCCTTCCTCCAAAGACAGCCTTTCTGTCTCAGCTGAATGCCTGGGGTGTTAGCAACATCACTCTACACTGCCTGGATGAAAATCTAACATCTCTCAACACTGTTTCATAGGCAGCATTATCTCCATTTCAACTCTTCAACAGAATTTTACCCACCACATATGCAGTTTAATACTCAGTCAGGGAAAACAGGACAACTCACATTCCTTGAAAAAATATACACTGATACATAGCCCTTCTTTATCTCCAGTCCTGTGCTCTGCAAGTTCCAGCTGCTTCAGAACTTCTAACTCAAAAACTATTAAATCCAAACTCATAAGGAGTTCTGTTGTTCCACTCTTGGGCTATAGTTATGACATTATTCTCAATCTGAGGACCAACTTCAATGTGAGACTCACCTTTTGTGATTTCTTTATATAAGAAGGAGAATCCCTGACTATTTTTTAAATTGTCAAAAGTCTGAAACCAAATGTCTTGTGGATTTTATCCTGCTTTCCATTTGTAGATGGTAAAAAAGATGAATGTTGTACCAGTTACCATATTTTAAATTTCATTCTCTCTCAACTGTAGCACAGCAACAAAATCTGACCAAACATTCACGTTTGTATCTTCCCCATCATCTATTCTGACCAAATACATAACTTAGACTAAAGCCAACTTCACATACTTTTAAACATTTCTTGACTCCTATCACACTTGGAGATAGAATTCAAAATCCTGTGTTTTTCATTTACTTAAATACTTTTTCCACTTCACCTTCCTGTTCTCTTTCTGTGAGGTGATTTCCACTGTCCTTTCCACTGCTCAGGTCCTATAGTACCTTCATCAAAACTTCTAACTGTGTTTAGTGACGTCTCAGTTCCTTTTCTCATTCTTTTTTTTTTTTTCTCTCAAACTCCCACCCCTACTTCCAGATAATGTAAATGATCTTTTCAGGTAAGCAATTCCTGAATTTCAAATGTAAAACACTCATTCTATTCAATATGCTTTCATAGCAAATGCAACTTTAAGTTTGGGTTTGTGTCAGTCTACTTGCCTGATAATTTGGACAAGTATGAAGCAGGCTTCTGAAATGACAAATGACAATAAAAACATGACAACTCAAAACCTATGGGATTCAGTAAAAGTGCTAAGAGGAAAGTTTATTTATTGCTATAAGCAATACAAGACAACCTCAAGAAACAAGAGAATCATTAAATAAACAACCTTACACCTAAAACCACTAGGAAAAAAGAACAAAAAATCCCCCAAAGTTAGTATAAGGAAAGAAATCACAAAGATCAGAGTGGAAATAAATGGAAAAGAAAAGAAGGAGACAATAGCAAAGATCAATAAAACTAAAAGATGATTCTCTGAGAAGATAAACAAAATGGACAAACCATGAGCCAGACTCATCAAGAAAACAAGGAAAAAACCTCAAATTAATAAAATTAGAAATGAAAAAAGAAGAGTTACAACAGACAACACAGAAATACAAAGGATCAAAAGAGCCTACTATGAGAAACGATATGCAAATCAAATAACCCAGAAGAAATGGACAAATTCTTAGAGAATTAGAACCTTCCGAAAATGAACCAGGAAGAAATAGAAAGTGTTTACAGACCCATAACAAGCACAGAAATTGAAACTGTAATAAAAAATCTTCCAACAAACAAAAGCCCAGAGCTAGATGGCTTAAACAGGTAAATTCTACCAAGAGTTTAGTGAGCAGGTAACACATGTCCTGTTCCAACTCTTTCACAAAATTGCAAAAGAAGGAAAACTCCAATACTTTGGCCACCTGATGCGAAGAACTATCTCATTTGAAAAGACCCTGATGCCAGGAAAGATTTAAGGCAGGAGGAGAAGGGGACGACAGAGGATGAGATGGTTGGATGGCATCACTGACTCAATGGACATGAGCTTGACTAAACTCCGGGGCCTGGCGATGGACAGGGAGGCCTGGCGTGCTGCAGTCCATCGGGTAGCAAAGAGTCGGACATGACTGAGTGACTGAACTGAACTGAAAGGGACAAAAGACCTGTATGTGGAAAACTATAAGATACTAATGAAAGAAATCAAAGATGACACAAACAGATGAAGAGATATACCATGTTCTTAGATTGGAAGAATCAATAATGTGAAAATGACTATTCTACCCAAAATAATCTATAGATTCCACACAATCCCTATCAAACTAATAATGATATTTTTCACAGAACTAGAACAAAAAATCACAATTTGCATGGAAACACAAAAGAACCCGAATAGTAAAAGCAATCTTGAGAAAGAATGGGTCTGGTGGGATTAATCTTCCTGACTTCAGGTTATACTACAAAACCATAATCATCAAGACAATTTAGTACTGGCACAGAAACAGAAATATAGACCAATGGAACAAGATAGAATGCATAGAGATAAACCCACACACCTATGGGCACCTTATCTTTGACAAAGAAGACAAGAATATACAATGGAGAAAATAGCTTCTTCAATAAGCAGTGCTGGGAAAACTGGACAACTATATGTAAAACTTCCTAACACCGTATACACAGATAAACTGCAAATGGATTAAAGACCTAAATGTAAGACCAGAAATTATAGAATTCTTAGAGGAACACTCCTTGACATAAATCACAGCAAGGTCCTCTATGACCCACCACCTAGAGTAATTTAAATAAAAACAAAAAGAAATGAAACCTAACTAAACTTAAAAGCTTTCCACAGAAAAGGAAACAATAAACAAGATGAAAAAATACCTCTCAGAATGGGTGAAAATAATAGCAAATTAAATAACTGACAAAGGATTAATCTCCAATAAATACAAGCAGCTCATGTAACTCAAAATCAGAAAAATTAACAACTCAATCAAAAAATAGGCAGAAGATCTAAACAGACATTTCTAAAGAAGATATACAGATGGCTAATAAACACACAATAAAGATATTCATCATCACTCATTGCTGCTGCTGCTAAGTCACTTCAGTCGTGTCCGACTCTGTGTGACCCCATAGACGGCAGCCCACCAGGCTCCCCGATCCCTGGGATTCCCCAGGCAAGAATACTGGAGTGGGTTGCCATTTCCTTCTCCAATGCATGAAAATGAAGAGTAAAAGTGAAGTCACTCAGTCATGTCCGATTCCCAGCGACCCCCTGGACTGCAGCCCACCAGGTTCATTCAGTTCAGTCGCTCAGTCATGTCTGACTCTTTGCGACCCCATGAATCGCAGCACGCCAGGCCTCCCTGTCCATCACCAACTCCCTGAGTTCACTCAAACTCACTTCCATCGAGTCAGTGATACCATCCAGCCATCTCATTCTCTGTCGTCCCCTTCTCTTCCTGCCCCCAATCCCTCCCAGCATCAGGGTCTTTTCCAATGAGACAACTCTTAGCATGAGGTGGCCAAAGTACTGGAGTTTCAGCTTTTGCATCATTCCTTCCATAGAACACCCAGGGCTGATCTCCCTTAGAATGGACTGATTGGATTGAGAATTGCAAATCAAATCTATCATGCTGTATCACCTCACACCTGTCAGAAAGGCCACCATCAAAATACCAACAAACAATAGATGTTGGAAAGGGTGTGGAGAAAAGGGAATCCTTTTGCACTGTTGATGGGAATGTAAATTGATACATTCACTATGGAGAACAGTATGGAGATTCTTTTAACAACTAGGACTAAAAGAAATATATGACCCAACAATGCCACTACAGGGCATGTACCCTGAGGAAACCATAACTGAAAAAGACAAATGTACCCCAATGTTTATTGCAACACTATTTACTATAGCTAGGACATAGATGCAAACTAAATGTCTATTGTCTATTGATAGATTATTGGATAAAGAAGTTATGGTACATATATATAATGAACTATCACTCAGCCATAAAAAGGAATGCATCTGAGTCAGTTCTAATGAGGTGGATGAATCTAGAGCTTATTATACACAGTGATGTAAGTCAGAAAGAGAAAAATATCATATATATTTATGGAATCTCTAAGGATGGTACTGAGAAGCCTATTTGCAGGGCAGTGATGGAGACAGAATCATAGATAACAGACTTGTGGACACAGTAAGGGAAGGAGAGAATGGGAAGAATTGGGAGTGGAGCATTGACACATATACCTTACCATATGTAAACTGAATATCCGGTGGGAATTTACTGTATGACACAGGGAGGTCAAACCCAGTACTCTGTGACAACCTAGAGGGGTGGGTGTGGTGGAAGGTGTGAGGGAGGTTCAAGAGGAAGGGGAAGTGTGTACCTATGGCTAATTCATATTGATGTATGACAATATTGTAAAGCAATAATCTTACAATTAAAAAATAAACAAAATAAAGCACGCTTCTTCTTCTCACCAATGTCACCATCACCACATAAAAATAAAAATCTTCATAACATGGAGATAAACCTACCTTTATAGCAACATCCATCCAGACTTGTATGAATATACCAGGAAATGAGAGTCTAAAAATGACCTAATTCAACCACAATAACAACACTTTGTTGTAATAATAGCATTAATAAATGTAACTTCCAGAGTCATGAAATTTAAAAACTATACTTTCCACTTTATAAGCTTAAGTATGCAAAAATTAAATGGGTTCATCTCCCCATTGTCTAGCTTTCTTTCTGATAGCATATTATGTATATAAGAGAAAACAGGAACCAGAACAACCAGATACAAGTGTGAGCACTGTAACGACACAAACTGATGTCTAATAAAACCCAGGACTTCCAGATTCCCACAGCAAAGTTTTCTTTTATAGTTCAACCATCAACACATCTCATGGCATAAATCTCTTTGTTATGATTTGCTAATAAGCAGCCAAAGATTAATAAATAACAGACAGAATCCATGCTTCTTTCATTAGCTTTTTCCATGAACTTGCACACGGGTGTGCTAAATTGCTTTAGTCCTGTCCAGCTCTTTGCAAGCCCATAGACTTACTCTGGCAGGCTCCTCGGTCCACGGGGTTCTCCAGGCAAGAATCCTGCAGTGGGTTGCCAAGCCCTCCTCCAGAGTATCTTCCTGAACCAGGGATCAAACTCACAACTCTTATGCCTCCTGCATTGGCAGATGGTTAATATTTAAGATTCCAATAAACATATCCAACAGAATTTGATTACTATGAACAGAATTATAGGTCTAGCCAATAAAGAGGGAAAATGCTGGCAAAATGCACATCAAAAAATAAAGATTTGATCATAGTTATGAATAAACTATGATATAGAGCACAGAGAAATAAGGTGCAGGATGAAAGCATAAATTCCCCACAGGAGAAAATAATGTATATGGGCTGAAAATTAAAATGAAAACATTAAGGGACTTGGGATATACCAGAAAGTCTTAATGTAATATACACACACATACACTGAAACTCACATGTCACCCACACGCAGAAAACATACTGAAAAACTTAAAATAGACTGTATCAAATTGAAAAAATTTATAGAAAAGAAATATGACTCACAAATTCTGCACATTGCCAAAATGTTATTCGATTACGAGAACAAAAACACATTTGCAGATCTGCGACTGGGGAAGCAGGCCATCTGCATATTCCCTCTGAAGAAAATAATCTGAAAATATTCTAACTAAACAATACCTGAGTCAGCAGAAACTTTCAATAAAAAGAAAAAAAAGAAAAATGCTTCAAAAAAGTTGGAAAATAAACAGAAAGCAGTGGATTTACATCTTAAAAGGAAAAAGAATTTTAAAATATAGAGTTGCTATCTCTTCAGGATCTGAGAGAAACAAGAAAAGAATGTGAGAAACTAGGAGAGAAAATATAAATATAATAATTATGTGAAAATGTACCTTTTTAGCAATAAATCTCCAAAACAAAGGAAGAAAACAAGGGTCTATGTGGGATTTTTGCAACATACAGAAGACATAAAGTGTTAATATCTACAGAAAACTAACCTTCCTACAAAATGATCATGGAACAAAAAATAGAAACACAGAAAGATAAAGCCACAGATAGAAAATAAATTCAAAATAAATGAATAAAAACTAATCATCCTAAAAGTTTAGGAGAAGCAAGTCAAAGAGAACAGTAGGTAAACACTGGGAAAGATACTGTGTATTAATAACCAGAGGAATGCATATTAAAACAACAATAAAACAGCATTTGTTATTTACTAACAAAAATGAGTAAAGATACTCATTTGGTTGAGAACGTAGAAAACAAACATCGTTTTAAACTGTTGGCATGAATAAAAAATGGTTATAAGGGTTTTGAAGCAGTATATAGCACTTGAGAATTTTCTTATTTATAATCTATCAATTTCACTGGGAAACAGTGACAGATTTTATTTTCTTCAGCTTCAACATCACTGCAGATGGTGACTGTAGCCACAAAATTAAAAGACACTCCTTGGAAGAAAAGCTATGACCAACCTAGACAGCATATTAAAAAGTAGAGACATTGCCCACAAAAGTCCACCTAGTCAAAGCTATGGTTTTTCCAGTAGTCATGTATGGATGTGAGAGTTGAACCATAAAGAAGGCTGAACGCTGAAGAGTTGATGTTTTTGAGCTGTGGTGTTGGAAAAGACGAGAGTCCTTTGAACTGCAAGGAGATCAAACCAATCAATCCTAAAGGAAATCAATCCTGAATATTCATTGGAAGGACTGATGCTGAAGCTGAAGCTCCAATACTTTGGCCACCTGATGAAAGAGCTGACTCATTAGAAAAGACCCTGATGCTGGGAAAGATTGAAGGCAGGAGGAGAAAGGGACAACAGAGGATGAGATGGTTGGATGGCATCACTGACTCAATGAACACAAGGTTGAGCAAGCTCTGGGAGATGGTGAAGGACAGAGAAACCTGGCATGCTGCAGTCCATGGGGCTGCAAAGAGTTGGACATGACTGAGCGACTGGACATCAACAATTTCACTAGGACCTAGGAAGTCCACAAGAGTACTGCTCTTGCTGTAAATAAGGGAGAACAAATAACTTGTGAGATATATTCATTTGATGACTAAATAAGCATTTTAAAAATCAAACCCATTTAGCCCACATCAATATGAATGGATTGCAAAAAATGACATTATGCAAAATGTTGCATAAGCAATAGACACAAACCACACCACATACAATAAAACAGCATCTACTGCTCACACTTTTGGGTCATAGGCAGTAGCCATGACAACTCTACTAAGTGCTGCCAGGTTTGCTCAGGGGTACAGGATTTAGCTGAATGTTGGCTGATGTAGTGATAAAGAGAGCACCTTGGCTATGGTTCAATTGTGTTTAACCTTCCAGCAAGTTTAGCCCAAGCATATTCTCATGGGGATGACAGGCAAACAAGATGGAGAGCAGGAAAGCTGAGACCTTTTTTAAGCCTCCACAGGAATTAAGTCAGCCAACATCACTCTGGAAAGAGTGTATCACTCAGTTATGTCCAACTCTTTGCGACCCCATGAGCTGTACCCCACCTGGTGCCACTGTCTATCATATTTTCTAGGCAAGAATACTGGAGTGGGTTGCCATTTACTTCTCCAGGTATCTTTCCACTCCAGGGATCAAACCTATGTCTCCTGCATCTCCTGCATTGACAGAAGTTTCCTTTACCACCAAGCCACCTGGGAAGCCCTTATCAAAAATAAGTCACATGGTTC
Source organism: Bison bison bison (assembly GCF_000754665.1). NCBI lineage: Eukaryota > Metazoa > Chordata > Mammalia > Artiodactyla > Bovidae > Bison > Bison bison. The sequence goes on along the minus strand of NW_011494808.1, from coordinate 426,877 downwards.
CAAACTGGGCTAGTAATTTACCAGGCCCTCAAGGTAAAATCCACTTCATGAGTCATACCCTTGTCCAAGCAGAGTGGCTTGCGTTACTCAATGAAGCTATGAGTCATGCTGCACTGGACCACCCAAGATGGATGTGTCATAGTGAAGAGATCTGACAAAACATGGTACACTGGAGAAGGAAATGGCAACCTACTCCAGTATTCTTGCCTGGAAAACCCCGTGGGCTGTATAAAAAGGCAAACAGATACACAACCAGAATATGAGCCCCTCTGTGGGTCAAAATGTGTCCAATATGCTACTGAGGAAGAGAGAAGGGCAATTATTAATAGCTCCAGTAAGAATGAAGCAGCTGGGCTAAAATGGGAATGATGCTCAGCTATGGATGTGCCTGGTAGTGAAAATAAAGTCAAGTGCTGTAAATAACAATAATATATAAGGAACGGTCCACGAATCAAGGTAAACTGACATAGTCAAGCAGGAGATGGCAACACTGAACATCCACAGGTTAAGAATCAGTGAGCTAAAACAGGCAGGAATGGGTGAGCTTAATTCAGATGACCATTATATCTAATACTATAGGTAAGAATCTCTAGAAGAAATGGATAGCCCTCAGAGTCAACAAAGAACACCAAAATGCAGTAATTGGGTGCAGTCTCAAAAACAAAAGGATGATCTTGGTTCATTTCCAAAGCAAACCATTCGACATCAAAGCAATACAAATGTGTGCCGCAATAGCTGATGCTGAAGGAGCTGAAGTTGACTGGTTCTCTGAAGACCTAAAACACCTTCTAGAACTAATATCAAAAAAGATGCCTTTTCATCACAGGGGATGGGAATGCAAAAGTAGGAAGTCAAGAGATACCCAAAATAACAGGCAAGCTTGGCCTTGGAGTACAAAAGGAAACAGGGCAAAGGCTAACAGAGTCTTGTCAAGAGAAAACACTGGTCATAGCAAACATTCTTTCCAAACAATCCAACAGATGACTCTATACATGGACATCACCAGTTGGTCAACACTGAAATCAGACTGATTATCTTCTTTGCAGCCAAAGATGGAGAAGCTGTTGAGTTCGGTTCAGTTCAGTCGCACAGTAGTGTCAGACTCTTTGTGACTCCATGGACTGCAGCATGCCAGGCCTCCCTGTCCATCAGCAACTCCCAGAGTTTATCCAAACTCATGTCCATTGAGTCGGTGATGCCATTGAACCATCTTATCCTCTATCTTCATCTTCTCCTCCCATCTTCAATCTTTCCCAGCATCAGGGTCTTTCCAAATGAGTCAGTTCTCCACATCAGGTGGCCAAAGTATCAGAGTTGCAGCCTCAGCATCAGTCCTTCCAATGAACATTCTGGACTGATCTCCTTTAGGATGCACTGGTTGGATCTTTTTGCAGTCCAAGGGACTCTCAAGAGTCTTCTCCAATACCACAGTTCAAAAGCATCAATTCTTCGGCACTCAGATTTCTTCACAGTCCAGCTCTCACATCCATACATGACTACTGGAAAAACCATAGCCTTGACTAGATGGACCTTTGTTGGCAAAGTAATGTCTCTGCTTTTCAATAGGCTATCTAGGTTGGTCATAACTTTCCTTCCAAGAAGCAAGCATCTTTTAATTT
>NW_011494808.1:421630-425131 GCF_000754665.1 Bison bison bison | reverse complement strand
TCAATAGGCTATCTAGGTTGGTCATAACTTTCCTTCCAAGAAGCAAGCATCTTTTAATTTCATGGCTGCAGTCACCATCTGCAGTGATTTTGGAGCCACAAAAAATAAAGTCTGACACTGTTTCCACTGTTTCCCCATCTATTTCCCATGAAGTGATAGGACCAGATGCCATGATCTTAGTTTTCTAAATGTTGAGCTTTAAGCCAACTTTTTCACTCTCCTCTTTCACTTTCATCAAGAGGCTTTTTAGTTCCTTTTCACTTTCTGCCATAAGGGTGGTGTCATCTGCATATCTGAGGTTATTGATGTCTCTCCTGACAATCTTGATTCCAGCTTGTGCTTCTTCCATGCAACTCTTTTTGAGAATATATTGAAACCCTTGCCAGTTTCACATTCCAGGAATGTTTTTCTTAAGGGCTTTGTAGCCATTTATTTGGAGAAGGCAATGGCATCCCACTCCAGTACTCTTGCCTGGAAAATCCCATGGACGGAGGAGCCTGGTAGGCTGCAATCCATGGGGTCACTGAGGGTCGGACACGACTGAGTGACTTCACTTTCACTTTTCACTTTCATGCATTGGAGAAGGAAATGGCAACCCACTCCAGTGTTCTTGCCTGGAGAATCCCAGGGACAGGGGAGCCTGGTGGGCTGCCGTCTATGGGGTCGCACAGAGTCGGACACAACTGAAGTGACTTAGCAGCAGCAGCAGCAGCAGCCATCTATTTCAATCATAGGCTTCAAAGTTGGTTCAGTGGTAAAGAATCCGACTGCCAATGCAGGAGACCTGGGCTCCATCCCTGGGTCCCATAAGATGCTCTGAACAAGGAAATCGCAATCCACTCCAGTATTCTTGCCAGGGAAATCGATGGACACTGGAGGCTATACGCCGTGAAGTCCGAAAAGAGTTCGAGGGAACTCAGAGACAAAATAAAATCCTGCCTCAGACCACACTTGGCCTTTTAGCCTCAACCGGCCAAAACCTGTTCCATTCCCCCCGCCCCCCGCCCCAAACCTCCCCTCGCAGCTCTAGCCCGGCTTCTCCTCTCTACCCTCCAGCCCTGCCCTTCTCCAACCCCACCCTCCAGCCCGCCCCTTCTCTCTGCCCTCTAGCCTCTCCCCTCAGCCCCAGTCACGCCCCTCAGCCCCAGCCCAGCCCCGCCCCTCCGAGACCCCCGTGCCCAATCCCCTCCATGCTTGGCGAACCTCGCGAGCCAGGTCCAGTCAACCGCCTTCCCTGAGGCAGGCCGGCCGCGCAATGTTATCTCTCCTGCTACTCCTCACAGGGCTGGGCCAGCTGGCCTCCGCGGGCCATCGTAAGTGAGGACCCTACCGGATAGGAGGGGGCCCCATAATCACAGTGTCCCTTGGCGCGGGGGTGGAGGCCGTTGCCCTCCTGGCCGCAGAAGCCCAGGTCAGGCTGGGGGAGCCCGGGTTTCATTGGAATCCTGCCCATTTTCAGGGTTCTGCCAGGCCCGCTGGTCGGAGGACTCAGAGCAGGAATGGGATAGTTGTCTCTCAGGCCCAGACGGGGATACAGGTCTTCTAGGTAGACGGGGTGGGGGTGGAGGTAGGGAGAGGATCCTGGATGGGGTCCAGGGGACCCCTCCTTAAAACCCTACACAGCATGATATTTTGGGGGGGGTGTGTGTGTGTGTGCGTGCGTGGGTGCGTGCGCACTGGGGCTTGGAAGATCCACAAGTGATGTGATAGGAGAGGACAAGTAAGAAAGGATGCGGTCATGCCCTGGGGAATGCTCACTCTTGTTTTCCTTACTGCAGACTCTGAAACAGCACGTCTACAAATTACAGTGCCACGGAAGATTGAGACAAACACCAAAGATGGCAGTATTTCAGAAACGCATGTAATTAACAAATCACTTTAAAATAAAAGAGTGTTTTATTTTTACTGGAATGCAAGACCCCAATCGATGCATGCCTTCATGACATTTTGTGTTCTACCAAGATTGTGTTCAAGAGACCTTTTGTCTGAGGAGAACAAGTGCTTTCTTTTCATTTCTCAAGTAAATATAAACCTTATGAAACAATTTTAAAATACAGATACAAAGAAAAGAGATGCCTTGAATTCGTATCACACAAAAAGGAGTCTATGGTCTACTAAATTTTCTTTTTAAATATATCTTGTATGTAAATGAAGCCATACAAATATTTAACTTGTAGCATGATTTTAAGATAACAGTATATACATAATATCTTCATGCCTGTATTTAACATATATGTGCATATGGATATGTTTGCAAAAATGAATGTTATTTTTGGTCTGACTAACATGGTAAAGTGTGTCCCTTATGTACGTTATAAAATGAAACCTAGGCAGTGCAGAGACTTGTTAAGAAAGGGAATGGCTATCTCACTTTCTAAAGGCAGTAAATTTGAAGGAAGTTTTAGAGACATGCATACACACACTCACATAAATTTTTAATGAGCGTGTATGAGAGTTGTAGTTGGATTTTTCTTTTATGGGTAGACTTAGGAGTTAATTTTATGATTATTAGTAACAGCCCAGTTATTATTTTTCTTAACTGTAGGGTATCTTATATGTAACATCATAAAATGTTTCAAATTATAGATGGCTAAATAGTTTCATTTCTTTTTTTTCCATGGGGATGGTCTTGATCCCTGCTCCTGTACAATGTCACAAACCTCTGTCCATAGTTCATTAGGCACTCTGTCTATCAAACCTAGTCCCTTAAATCTATTTTTCACTTCCACTGTGTAATCATAAGGCATTTGATTTAGGTCATACCTGAATGGTCTAGTGGTTTCCCCCACTTTCTTCAATTTAGGTCTGAATATGTAAATAAGGAGTTCATGATCTGAGCCATAGTCAGCTCACGGTCTTGTTTTTGCTGACTGTATAGAGCTTCTGCGTCTTTGACTGCAAAGAATATAATCAGTCTGATGTCAGTGTTGGCCATCTGGTGATGTCCATGTGTAGAGTCTTCTCGTGTTGTTGGAAGAGGGTGTTTGCTATGACCAGTGTGTTCCCTTGGCAAAACTCTATTAGCCTTTGCCCTGCTTCATTCTCTACTCCAAGGCCAAATTTGCCTGTTACTCCAGGTGTTTCTTGACTTCCTACTTTTGCATTCCAGTCCCCTATAATGAAAAGGACATCTTTTGGGGGTGTTAGTTTTAAAAGGTCTTGTATGTCTTCATAGAACCATTCAACTTCAGCTTCTTCAGAGTTACTGGTCGGGGCATAGACTTAGATTTTGCTGATATTGTTTGTCATGGAAACGAACAGAGATCATTGTGTCGTTTTTGAGAGTGTATGCAAGTACTGCATTTCAGACTCTTTTGTTGACTATGATGGCTACTCCATTTCTTCTAAGGGATTCCTGCCAACATTAGTAGATATAATGGTCTTCTGAGTTAAATACACCCATTCCAGTCCATTTTAGTTTGCTGATTCCTAGAATTTCAACATTCACTCTTGGATCTCCTGTTTGACCACTTCCAATTTGCCTTGATTCATGGACCTAAC
>NW_011494808.1:417473-421530 GCF_000754665.1 Bison bison bison | reverse complement strand
GTACTCTTTTGTTGACTATGATGGCTACTCCATTTCTTCTAAGGGATTCCTGCCAACATTAGTAGATATAATGGTCTTCTGAGTTAAATACACCCATTCCAGTCCATTTTAGTTTGCTGATTCCTAGAATTTCAACATTCACTCTTGGATCTCCTGTTTGACCACTTCCAATTTGCCTTGATTCATGGACCTAACATTCCAGGTTCTAATGCAATGTTGCTCTTTACAGCATCGGACCTTCCTTCCATCACCAGTCACATCCACAACTGGGTGTTGTTTTTGGTATGGCTCCATCACTTCATTCTTTCTGAAAAAGAAATGCAGAAGGGCAAAATGGTTGTCTGAGGAGGCCTTACAAATAGCTGTGAAAGAAGAAAAGTGAAAAGCGGAGGAGAAAAGGAAAGATATAAACACCTTAATACAGAGTTCCAAAGAATAGCAAGGAGGGATAAGAAAGTCATCCTCAGTGATCAATGCAAAGAAATAGAGGAAAAGAACAGAATGGGTAAGACTAGAGATCTCTTCAAGAAAATTAGAGATACCAAGGGAACATTTCAGGCAAAGATGGGCTCAATAGAGGACAGAAATAGTATGGACCTAGCAGAAGTAGAAGATATTAAGAGCTGGCAAGAATAGACAGAACTATGCAAAAAAGATCTTCATGACCCAGATAATCACGATGGTGTGATCACTCACCTAGAACCAGACATCCTGGAATGTGAAGTCAAGTGGGCCTTAGGAGGCATCACTATGATCAAAGCTAGTGGAGGTGATGGAATTCCAGTTGAGCTATTTCAAATCTTGAAATGCTGTCAAAGTGCTGAACTCAATATGCTAGCAAACTTGGAAAACTCGGCAATGGCCACAGCACTGGAAAAGGTCAGTTTTCATTCCAATCCCAAAGAAAGGCAATGTCAAAGAATGTTCAAACTACCTCACAATTGCACTCATCTCACATGCTAGTAGATTAATGCTCAAAATTCTCCAAGCCAGGCTTCAGCAATACATGAACCGTGAACTTCCAGATTTTTAAGCCGGTTTTAGAAAAGGCAGAGGAACCAAAGATCAAATTGCCAACATCCATTGGATCATCAAAAAAGGAAGAGCATTCAAGAAAAACATCTATTTCTGCTTTATTGACTATGCCAAAGCCTTTGACTATGTGGATCACAATAAACTAGAAAATTCTGAAAGAGATGGGAATACCAGACCACCTGACCTGCCTCTTGAGAAACCTGTATGCAGATCAAGAAGCAACAGTTAGAACTGGACATGTAACAATGCACTGGTTCCAAATAGGAAAAGGAGTACGTTAAGGCTGTATATTGTCACCCTGCTTATTTAACTTACATGCAGAGTACATCATGAGAAACACTGCACTGGATGAAGCACAAGCTGGAATCAAGATTGCCAGGAGAAACATCAATCACCTCAGATATGCAGATGACACCACCTTTATGGCAGAAAGTGAAGAAGAACTAAAAAGCCTCTTGATGACAGTGACTTCTAGTGAAAAAGTTGGCTTAAAGCTCAACATTCAGAAAACTAAGACCATGGCATCTGGTCCCATCACTTCATGGGAAATAGATGGGGAAACAGTGGAAACAGTGGCTGGCTTTGTTTTTTAGGGCTCCAAAATCACTGCAGATGGTTATTGCAGCCATGAAATTAAAAGACACTCCTTGGAAGGAAAGTTATGACCAACATAGACAGCATATTAAAAGCCATGAAATTAAAAGACACTCCTTGGAAGGAAAGTTATGACCAACATAGACAGCATATTAAAAAGCAGAGACATTACTTTGTCAATAAAGGTCCATGAAATTAAAAGACATTCCTTGGAAGGAAAGTTATGACCAACATAGACAGCATATTAAAAAGCAGAGACATTACTTTGTCAATAAAGGTCCATCTAGCCAAGGCTATGGTTTTTCCAGTGGTCATGTATGGATGTGAGAGTTGGACTGAGAAGAAAGCTGAATGCTGAAGAATTGATGCTTTTGAACTGTGGTGTTGGAGAAGACTCTTGAGAGTCCCTTGGACTGCAAAGAGATCCAACCAGTCCATCCTAAAGGAGATCAGTCCTGGCTGTTCATTGGAAGGACTAATGTGAAGCTGAAACTCCAGTACTTTGGCCACCTAATGCGAAGAGCTGACTCATTTGAAAAGACCCTGATGCTGGGGAAGATGAGGGCAGGAGGAGATGGCAACGACAGAGGTTGAGATGGTTGGATGGCCTCACCGACTCAATGGATGGGTTTCAGTGAACTCCAGGAGTTGGTGATGGACAGGGAGGCCTGGTGTGCTGTTCATGGGGTCTCAAAGAGTCGGACACAGCTGAGTGACTGAAGGTTTATTTGAAGGTTTATGAATAGTTCCATAAACCTTCCTGAATAGTCATCTCAATAGAATCAAGGGTCAAACCACTGTAAAAAGTTGTTGATAAATAATGCAAAATGTCTACCAGAATATTGCATTATGTTTTACTCTTCTTCACAAAAATAGTGATGCCTATTGACCTGAGGCCTCTCCAGGTCTCCTCTTCAATCTTATCTTTGCTCTAGTGAACACCCTCAATGAATGCTTCACGTCTAACGGGTGTTTTTCATCTAAGCCTTAACAAGAGATTGCACATCTGTATATCAACTGTTTGAATCATTTTGATTAGTTGTCAGTCTGTTTCTGGTTTTGACTTCTCTTTTAATAAGAACTAACAGCTTTGGATAGGACACTTTGTTTTCCAGAAGGCAAAAGTGTTGATGTAAAAACATAGGAATGGGGTAGGAATCCGATTACAACCCCAGTAGCAAGATCTGAGAAGAATGTACTCAAATTTTTGTTAAATGAAAAACTGTGTTAGACATTGGAGTAGGTTTTATCGACTGAGTGGTTTACTTCTGACTGGCTCACTTTGTGGCACCAAGAAACACCAGAGATTATATATTTATAAAAGCTATAACATCCCCCAAAATGATCATCGGGAGACACTGAAATGTTCAGGAGAGTATAATGTACACTGGGAAAATGCTTCCAAAAGAAAGCATGAGGTTTCATGATCAGATCAGATCAGTCACTCAGTCATGTCCGACTCTTTGCGACCCCATGAATCACAGCACGCCAGGCCTCCCTGTCCATCACCAACTCCCGGAGTTCACTCAGACTCATGTCCATCGAGTCAGTGATGCCATCCAGCCATCTCATCCTCTGTCGTCCCCTTCTCCTCTTGCCCCCAATCCCTCCCAGCATCAGAGTCTTTTCCAATGAGTCAACTCTTTGCATGAGGTGGCCAAAGTACTGGAGTTTCAGCTTTAGCATCATTTCTTCCAAAGAAATCCCAGGGCTGATCTCCTTTAGAATGGACTGGTTGGATCTCTTTGCAGTCCAAGGTTCCATGATAATAGCAGGAAAAAAAGAGCATTTGGTACACACACACATGCAAACACACACACATATACACACCCAATATTATGAGATATGCATCCCTTGCTTTAAAATATTCATTTCTCAAGGAACATACAATGCTTCTAAATTTCTATGAATTTAATACAATGTCATCAGCATATATAACATGAAAACTGACGGCACAGCAGAGAGAAATTTTCAAATGCATTTCCATAGACAGATCTTTAAATTTTTTCTCACATGTTGATTGGCCAGTGTTAAAATTCTTCATGTGGGGAAGGAACATTTGAACAAGAAAAAATAAGCATTTTATTGAAGAATAAAGTGACCCCAATGAAGTTTTCCCCTTTCTGCTCTTTGTTTAGACACACTGGACTCTATGGATATCACATATGAGGGTTTTATATAAAGATAAAAGCTATGTTGCAGCAAGAAAAAGAGAATTCAGTAAGTATCAGGAATCCAGGAAGCTTCCCCAGTGAGCTAGCTCCATGTCAGCCTGTGCTCTGGGAATACGTTGAGACTCTGGCTTTAAAATCACAAGATTTATGGGAGGAATCTTGGCTTTGGGAGAACTCCTTACAAAGCTTTCAGTGACCTCTTAAGTAACCAAGCCAGCCTTTTTGAACTAGTTAGGGAAACACAACAGAAGCTA
>NW_011494808.1:406622-417373 GCF_000754665.1 Bison bison bison | reverse complement strand
CAGAAACAGAACTTAAAAAAAATTTTTTAATATGTTTATTTATTTTAATTGGAGGCTAATCTCTTTACAATATTGTGTCAGTTTTGCCATACATCGACATGAATCTGCCACGGGTGTACACGTGTTCCCCATCCTGAGCACACCCCCACCTCTCTCCCCAAGAACTTTTCTAACCAAGCTGCATGTATGCTCTGTCTCCATTGTAAATAATGGTTCTGAAGAACAATACTTATACTTTTCAAGAATATATGATGTCATTTAATGAAATATCACAGCAAAGAAAATACATAAATAAATGAAAAACCTATAGGGATAGTACAGCACTCATTATCTGGGAACAGTACAGTTAGGTTAAAACTTAACAAAAAAACTCAGAAGTGTATTTGAAAATTTAAAAATATAATTGTACATGGTTCATGGGTTGATGGAGAGATCATAAACTGTAATCAATATTAAATAATAAACAATGAATGAGAATGAAAAATTGCAAAGAAAAACTTAAGTCATGCTCTGAAGTTCATATAATACCATAATATATACTCCTATCCACAAATAAATAGGTGACAATAAATGGTTGGAAATTTAAAAATAGAAAAATAACTATAACCTTAAAATTCTTAAAACTTTCTCCTTAAATAAAGAGGTAGAATTAATGAAAAAATACATAAACTGAAGTAGCTCAGATTCCCAATGTCAAAAGTTGATTTCTGATAAGGTAAAACAGAACATTTGGTGAGATAGACTAAGGAAAATGAGAAGGAAGAGATGCACTGTTAGAAGTGAGACTCACACAAATGTGAACTGGCCAATAGAATATGAATTCCAGATATCATCCTTTAGTAGAAGAACTGCCTTTTAGCTTTCTGAATGGTGCCTTTAGGTGAACATCAGATTTTAGTTGAATTTTATTTTATCTTAGAAAAGAACTTGCTTTGTATTCTTTAATTTTCCTTTTATTTTCTCTGGAAACTGCAAAGTAAGGAAAGATCAGAAAACTCAAATTTCTTCAAATTTTACTCAACATTTCTAAATGCAACCATTTTAAGTAAAAATTTGTTTGAGACTTTAATGCTCTTACTTTTGCAGTAGATTTATAATCCTAGATTTTATGTAACTTGGATTATGATTAATTCTGTCATATGTTCCAAGATTGAAGAAAACTGTCATGGTATATCTCTGTAGAAGTGAAGATATATAGTTTGTTTTTGTTGTTTTTAGTCTCTTAGACATTTCTGACTGTTTTGAGACTCCATGGACTGTAGCCTGCCAGGTTCCTCTGTCCATGTGATTGCACAGACAAGAATACTGGAGTTGGTTGTCATTTCCTTCTCCAGTATATATAATTTTGATACATAATATCATCCCTGTTTATATTAGAGTACATATTTTTTAAAATTAGGACTTTTGACTTTCAGAGATTTGAAATATCTAATAATTACTTTTTCTCTGAATCCTTTGCTATAGGTCGCCTATTCCATCCAAATTGACAAGAAAACATACACTCTCCCACTTGAAAAACAGTAAGTGGACATTCTTTCTTTCATAGAGTTGTTTTTAGTTTCTTAAGTTTGGAATGGCTTCCTATAACTGAGTCTACATTAAAGCCTAAACATTCAAAGGCATGAGTATTTTATTTAACATGTTAAGTCTTCTTGTTAATTCATGTCAGATTAGACTTTTGAGTCATTATCATTAGATCTTAAGTCTAATATTCAGATTCAACTATAATGATATAAATATTAGAGCATGTGAAATACATGAACATCATTTTATGTAACTCCTTACATTTAATTACATTACAATTGTAAATGAACTGATGTTATCTGCCCATAATTCAGTTTCTTTGTTTCATGTCATTTAACATAATTATGTGACTTTATGCATTTTGTTTGATGTTACACTCTCAGTTTGTCTCATTTTGCTATAGTGTATACTTTTAATGTCTTCAGATTTCTGCTTTCATTCTGTGAGGAAGCCAACATCAATTACCTGTGTGTATCACTCCATGATTTTCTAATCTAAATTTCATCTTTATCTGAAATAAAACATACAGAAACCTACCCGAAAAAGGATTTCTTTGCTCAAATGCAAATTGTCTTCTGCAAGTGTCTTATTCAATAACAGCATATATTTTCTTTCTCTGTATGTATGTTTTCTCTCATTTTTAGTAGTGAGAATGCATGGCATATAGTATTGATGGGTAATGAGGTTATTTCCAGGGATTGTCACTATAGACTCTGACAAGAAGCATCCTCATCCATGTATTTTTATATCATACAGATTTTGTTACATAACAGACTTGATATAAATTAATGGACTTCTGGATCAAGAAGGATGAATGCTAAAAATAGTCATAATAATAATAATAATAATAATAATGACAAGAACAACAGTAACTGACATTTACTGAGCAAGTACCATTTTCCAAGTGCATTTCTAGCAATTTTCATGTTGCTGAGTCATGTTTGACTCTTTGGTACCTCGTGGACTGCAGCATGCCAGGCTCTCCTGTCCTCCATTTATCTAACCATCTCATATTCCATCACGCTCATCTCCTTTTGCCTTCAATCTTTCCCTGCATCAGTGTCTTTCCAATGAGCAGATTCTTCACATCAGCTGGCCAAAGTATTGGAGCTTCAGCTTCAGCATCAGTCCTTCCACTGACTATTCATGTTTGATTGCCTTTAGGATAAACTGGCTTGATCTCTTTGCAGTCCACAGGACTCTCAAGTGTCTTCTCCAGAACCACAATTCAAAGGCATCAGTTCCTCAGCCTTCTTATGGGCCTATTTTCAAATCTGTACGTGACTACTGGAAAAACCATGACTTTGACTATACGGACCTTTGTTGGTGAAATGGTATCTCTGCTTTCTCGTACACTGTCTATGTTTGTTGTAGCTTTACTTCGAAGAAGCAAGTGTCTTTTAATGTCACGTCTGCAGTTACTGCCTTCAGTGATTATGGAGACCAAGAAAATAAAATCTGTCACTGCTTTTGCTTTTTCCACATCTATTTGCTATGAAGTGAGGGGACCAGAAGCTATGATCTTAGTTTTTTGACTGTTGAATTTTAAGCCAGCTTTTTCACTCTCCTCTTTCACCCTCATCAGGAGGTTCTTTAGTTCCTCTTCAATTTCTGCCATTAGAATGGCATCATCTGCACATCTCAGGTTGTGGATATTTCTCCAGCAATCTTCATTCCAGCTTGTGCTTCATCCAGCCCATCATTCCACATGATGTACTCTGCTTGTAAGTTTAATATGCAGGGTGACAATATACAGTCTCTTACTCCTTTCCCTATTTGCGCCAGGCAGTTGTTCCATGTCTGATTCCTACTGTTGCTTCTTGACCCACATATATATTTCCCAGAAAATAGGTAAGGTGTTCTAGTACAAGCATTTCTTTGAGAATTTTCCACAATTTATTGTGATCCATAGTCAAAGGCTCTAGCATAGTCAATGAAGGAGAAGTCGATGTTTTTCTGTTTCTCCCTTGCTTTCTTCATGATCCAACGAATGTTGGAAATTTGATCTGTCTTCTCTACTTCTTTTAAACCCAGCTTGTACATCTGGAATTACATGGTTCATGTACTTCTGAAGTCTAACTTGAAGGATTTTGAGCATAACCTTGCTGGCATGTAAAATTAGCACAATAGTAAGGTCGTTTGAGCATTCTTTGGCACTGCCCTTTTTTGAGGTTGGAATAAAAACTGACATTTTCCACTCCTGTGGCCACTGCTGGGTTTTCCAAATTTGCTGATTTACTGAGTGCAGCACTCTAACAGCATCGTCTTTTAGAATTTTGAATAATTCAGCTGGAATTCTTTTACCTCCATTAACTTTGTTCATAACAGTGCTTCCTAAGGCCTACTTGATTTCACATTTCAGCATGTCTGGCCCTAGGTGAGTGACCACACCATGGTGGTTTTTTAGGTCATTAAAACCTTTCTGGTATAGTTCCTTTGCATACTCTTGCCATCTCTTCTTAATATTTTTTGCTTCAGTTAGATCTTCAGTGTTTCCGTCCTTTATCAGGCCCATCTTTACTTGAAATATTCCCTTATCTCCAGTTTTCTTGAAGAGATCTTTAGTCTTTCCCTTTCTATTATTTTTCTCTGTTTTTTGTTTGTTTGTTTGTTTTGTTTTGTTTTGTTCATTGCTCAAGAAGTCTTTCTCATCTCTCTTTGCTATTCTCTGGAACTCTGCATTCAGTTGAGTATTTCTTTCCCTTTCTCCCTAGCCTTTCACTTCTCTTCTTTCCCCAGCTATTTTTAGCACATCCTCAGACAACCACTTTGCCTTCTTGCATTTCTTCTTCTTTGGGATGGTTTTGGCATTGCCTCCTGTACAGTGTTACAAACTTCCGTCCATAGTTCTTCAGGCATTCTTCCACCAGGTCTAATCCCTTGAATTATTTGTCACCTCTACTGTATAATCATAAGGGATTTGATTTAGATCTTACCTGAATGGCCTAGTGGCTTTCCTTGCTGTCTTCAACTTTAGCCTGAATTTTGCAATAAGGAGCCACAGTCAGCTCCAGGCTTTGGTTTTACTGATTGTATACAGCTTCTCCATCTTTGGCAACAAAGAACATAATCAATCTGATTTCAGTATTGACCATCTGTTGATGACCATGTGTAGACTGGTCCATTGGATTGTTTGGAAAGAGTGTTTGCTATGACCAGTGTCTTCTCTTGACAAGACTCTGTTAGCCTTTGCCTGCTTTCATTTTGTACTTTGAGGCCAAACTTGTCTCTTATTCCAGGTTTCTCTTGACTTCCTTCTTTTGCCTTCTAATCCCCTATGATGAAAAGGGCATCTTTTTTTGATCTTAGTTCTAGAAGGTATCTTAGGTCTTCATAGAACTAGTCAACTTCACTGTCTTTAACATCAGCCATTGGGGCATAGACTTGGGTTACTGTGATGTTGAATGGTTTGCCTTAGAAACGAACTGAGATCATTCTGTCATTTTTGAGATTGACCCAATTACTGCATTTTGAACTCCTTTGTTGACTATGAGGGCTACTCCGTTTCTTCTAAGGGATTCTTGCCCAAAAGAGTGGATATAATTGTCATCTGAATTAAATACACCCTTTCCCATCCATTTTAGTTCACTGATTCCTAAGATGTTGATGTTCAATCTTACCATCTCTTGCTTGACCATTTCCAGTTTACCTTGATTCATGGACCTAACATCCCAGGTTCCTATCCAATATTGTTCTTTACAGTATTGGACTTTCATCACCAGACACATCCACAGATTAGCTTTATTCCTGCTTTGGCCAAACTGCTTCTTTCTTACTGTGCAAAAGTGCAGTCGCTCAGTTGTGACCGACTCTTTGCGACCCCAATGACTGTAGCCTACCAGCCTCCTCCGTCCATGGGATTTTCCAGGCAAGAGTACTGGAGCAGGTTGCCATTTCCTTCTCCAGGGGATCTTCCCAACCCAGGGATTGAACCTGAGTCTCCCGCATTTCAGGCAGATGCTTTAACGTCTGAGCCACATTATTAATTGCCCTTCACTCTTCCTGAGTAGCATATTGTATACCTTCAACCTGAGGGGCTCATCTTCCAGTGTCATATCTTTTTGCTTTTTTCATATGGTCTGTGGGGTTTTCCAGGTAAGAATACTGGAGTAGATTGCCGTTTCCTTCTCCAGTGTACTACATTTTGCCAGAACTCTTCACTGTGACCCATCCATCTCGGATGCATGGCTTATAGCTTCATGTAGTGACACAAGCCCTCTCTGCCAAAGCAAGGCTATAATCCATGAAGGGGATTTTACCTTGGGGGTCTGGCAAATTACCAGCCCAGTTTAAGACTATGTCACTTATTTTGATGGGGCCTTCCCAGGTGGCTCAGTGGTAAAGAATCCTCCTGCCAAAGCAGGAAATGCAAGAGACTCACGTTCAGTTCCTGAGTGGGGAAGATACGCTGGAGGAAGCAATGGCAACCCACTCCAGTATTCTTGCCTGGAAAATAGCATGGACAGAGGAGCCTGGTGGGTTACAGTTCATGGGGTTTCAGTGTCAGACATAAGTGAGTGACTGAGCACTACTGCACACTTACTTTTGCCAAAGTCATGTTGGATGAATTGATTTCAACAGAGGCCTAAAAAGGTTCTCATGGTTTTCTGCTCTCCATCTTTATCTGTCATCCCCATGAGAATATGTTTTGGCTAAGCTTGCTGAAAGATTAAAGACATGCGGATCATAGCCAAAGTGTTCTATTTATGCCTGCTGCTGTTAAGTCACTTCAGCCGTGTCCAACTCTGCACGACCCCATAGACGGCAGCCCACCAGGCTCCCCTGTCCCTGGGATCTCCAGGCAAGAACACTGGAGTGGGTTGCCATTTCCTTCTCCAATGCATGAAAGTGAAAAGTGAAAGTGAAGTCACTCAGTTGTGTCCGACTCTTAGCGACTCCATGGACTGCAGCCTACCAGGCTCCCCCATCCATAGGATTTTCCAGGCAAGAGTACTGTGGGTTGCCATTCCCTACATCAGCCAATATTCAGCTGAATCCTGTACCACTGAGCAAGCCTGGCCAGTTAGCAGAGTTGTCATGGCTACTGGCACATGACCCAAAAGTGTAAGCAGTAGGTACATTTTGTTTTACCGTATGTGGTTGTGGTTGTTCATAATGGAACATTATGCATAATATCATTTGTTGAGATTCATTCATATTGATGTGTGCAAAGTGGGTTTTAATGCATATGTTGCCATCAAATTAATATATCTCATAAATTATTTATCCTCCCTTATTTACAACAAGAAAGCTTTCTAGTTGACATCCCTGGACATGACTTCCCAGGCCTCAGTGTAGCTATTGCATTATAAATAAGAAAATTCTTAAGTGTTATATACTGCCAGTTTTTTTTTTTCTTCAAAACCTTTATAACTAATTTTTATGACAATAAATTAAAGGATATTTGTTTTCTACATTCTCAACCAAATGCATATATTCACTCATTTTTGTTAATTAGTGGATAACAAATACTATTTTATTGTTGCTTTAATATGCCATTCCCTGGTTGTTAATAACATGTAGTGTCTTTCCCAGTCAAAATGTACAGTTCTCATTGACTTGCTTCCCATAAGATTTTAAGGTAATTAGTTTCTATTCATTCATTCAGTCCAATTCAGGTCAGTCACTCAGTCGTGTCTGACTCTTTGCGATCCCATAGACCGCAGCACACCAGGCCTCCCTGTCCATCACCAACTCCCGGAGTTTCTCTAAACTCATGTCCATTGAGTTGGTGATGCCATCCAACCATCTCATCTTCTGTCATCTTCTTCTTCCACCTTCAATCTTTCCCAGCATCAGGGTCTTTTCAACCAAATGCGTATATTCAACCAAATGCATATAACCAAACTCTGGTCTTTCCAGAGTCAGCTCTTCGCATCAGGTGGCCAAAGTATTGTCTTTTATTCATTAGTTTTGAGTTATTTATATTCTATGTATGGCTTTATCTTTCTGTTTTTCTACTTTTTGCTCCATCATCAACTTGTGAGAAGTTTTGTTTTCTCTGGCTATTACCACTTAATCTTTTCTGTGGTTGTGAAAATAGCATGTTGAATACTGATGTTTCCTCCTATGTTTTGGGGATTTATTGCTATAAAAAAGAATTTTCAAATAATCCTCATATTCATATTTTTTCTTATAGGTTCTCATGTTCTTCTCTTGTGTCTCTCAGATCCTAAAGTGATACCAAAACATCCTATATTTTTTAAAATTGTCTTTCCATTCAAAATGTAAATCCACTACTTTCAGTTTCTTTATCAGCTCTATTTGCATTTTCCTTCTTTTTTGAAACATTTTTTAATTGCAGTTTTCTGCTGACTCAGGTATTATTTAGTTAGAATATTTTCTAGTTAGATTATTTTCTTCAGAAGGAATATGCAAATAGCATGCGTCCCTAATACAGATCTGTGGATGTCTTTTTGTTCTCATAATTGAATAACATTTTGGCAATGTGTTGAATTTGTGAGTCATATTTCTTTTCTATAAATTTTTGTAATTTGATACAGTCTATTTTAAGTTTTCCAGTATGTTTTCTTTGTATAGGTGGGTGTGAGTTTCTGTGTATATGTCTGTATATTACATTAATACTCCCTGAAATATCCAAAGTCCCTTAATGTTTTCTTTTTAATTTTCAGCCCATATACCTTATTTTCTTCCATGGGGAATTTATGCTCTCATCCTGCATCTTATTTCTCTGTGCTCTATATCATATTCTATAACTATGATCAAATCTTTATTTTTGACATGCATTCTGCCAGCATCTTTCTTTATTGGCTAAACCTTTAATTATGTTTACAGTAAGCAAGTTTTCTTGGATACATTTATTCGATTCCTTAATATTAACTGTCTGCCAATGCAGGAGACAGAAGAGATGTGGATTTGATTCCTGAGTTGGGACTGTCCCCTGGAGGAAGGCATGGCAGCCCACTCAAGTAACGTTGCTTTCAAAATTTCAAAATCTCATGGAAAAAGGAGACCAGTGGACTATAGTCTGTAGAGTCAAAGAGCTGAACACAGCTGAAGGGACATAGCATTCACACGTCGTGTATTTTAGTTTCATATTATCTTTTTTTTTCCTTCTCCAAATGGTCTGCTTGGAAAGCTTATTAATTTTTCTTGAATTTAAGACTGTTCTTGTCCATCAATGCTAGTTTATTAGAAGCTAGCTTTTAAATTTTGCCTTTGATTTGTTTTTCAATTTCCTTTTGTTGGACGTTGCTTTTCTTTCAGTGCTCACTTGTATTTCCCTTATGTGCTTAGTTGCTCAGTCATGTCTGACTCTTTGCAACCCCATAGGCTATAACCCAGCAAGCTCCTCTGTCCATGGGATTCTCCAGGCAAGAACACTGGAGTGTGTTGCCATTCCCTCCTCCAGGGAGGCTTCCCAACCCAAGGATCGAACCCAATCCTGCATTGCAGGTAGATTCTTTACCATCTGAGTTACCAAGGAAGCTTGATTTTCCTTATATCACTGATGAAGGGAGATTGGTGTGTTGTTTCATATAAAAAAGCAAAAGGTGTGGTTTTGGTAAAGAGCCTAGGATGAATAAACTTACAAACTAATTTTTTCTCATTTTAATAATTCTTGTCAAATATCTGTGAAGGTTTTTACTTCTGATTTCTTTTTTTCCGGGAATTACTGTTGGATTCCCACTCTGCCACCTCCATTTAAATGCTTACAGTTATAAAATGTAGCTCTGCCCTTGTTCCAGAATTCATGTTCTAGATGCTTTCACCTAAACCCATATGGGCCATTCAGATTCTTTAATCATTATATACACTGATATATAAAGATATACATAGTATATCATTTCAGTATATATATATATGTATATATGTGTATATATATATAATATATTTGAATCTTTTTGTCTTATACATCATTACAAATTAACTATACTTCACTAACAATCTTTTTTAAAAAAAGAATGAGAGCAAATAAAGTAGATATGAATTGAAAAGTAGTGATTGTAAAGTAATTAACCTCCAATTAAAATAAATAAATTAATATTTTAAATAAATAAAAACAACAAAAAAAGAAAAGTAGTGATGAAGAAAGCACTCTGTTAATGCTTTAGTTTCTCTCTATCCTGGTCTTCAGAGGCTTCCTGATGTTTGGAATCCTTGAGAAATCTAGGGTCCTTGGACTCTTTAGTCAGTAGAAATTGTTAAGTGGCCAGACAAGGAATTCAGGCAAGGCTTTGTTGAGACTGGCGCTGCAGCAGGAGGGAGTGAAAACAAGCAACAGGTTCCCTTGCTCACTCTCTGAGGAGGGCAAGCTGGTTCCTCATGTGAGGTGAAAGTCAGGGGGGACTGGTGGTCCAAGGCCACTCTGCTCACCACAGGAGAGGCCAATGAATCCACGAGATGAGGGACTGAGGCAAGGAAGAGACTTTATTTGGGGAGCCAGCTGACCGAGAAGATGGCAGGCTAGCACTTCAAAATAACCGTGTTATTGGGGTCTGGATGCCAGATTCTTTTATAGATCAGAGATGGGGGGAGGTGAGGTAGCAAAGTAAAAAGACCTTGAATCTTGGAAACACCTCCTAGAATGCCAAGTCTCAGGCAGAGGGTGTGTTAATTTCTTCCTTCCTGCCATCTACAGCACGTGGTTCTGAACAAAGGCACTCCAGTTTACAGTCAGTCAGAGGGGCAGGATTCTCTGAGGCAGGCCATTCAATTATAGTAACAAAAGCAATGAAAAGCAAGTCACAGAAACAGTTCCAACATGGAGTCAGAATTGGCTTCTCTGCAACAGTTTGCAGGTTCCCTTGGTGGTGCTGTGTACAAGCATCATGCACAGATCAGATCAGATCAGTCGCTCAGTCGTGTCTGACTCTTTGTGACCCCATGAATTGCAGCACGCCAGGCCTCCCTGTCCATCACCAACTCCCGGAGTTCACTGAGACTCACGTCCATCGAGTCAGTGATGCCATCCAGCCATCTCATCCTCTGTCATCCCCTTCTCCTCTTGCCCCCAATCCCTCCCAGCATCAGAGTCTTTTCCAATGAGTCAACTCTTCATATGAGGTGGCCAAAGTACTGGAGTTTCAACTTTAGCATCATTCCTTCCAAAGAAATCCCAGGGCTGATCTCCTTTAGAATGGACTGGTTGGATCTCCTTGCAGTCCAAGGGCCTCTCAAGAGTCTTCTCCAACGCCACAGTTCAAAAGCATCAATTCTTCGGCACTCAACCTTCTTCACAGTCCAACTCTCACATCCATACATGA
>NW_011494808.1:390230-406460 GCF_000754665.1 Bison bison bison | reverse complement strand
TGCTATCTAGGTTGGTCATAACTTTCCTTTCAAGGAGTAAGCGTCTTTTAACTTCATGGCTGCAGTCACCATCTGCAGTGATTTTGGAGCCCCCCCAAAATAAAGTCTGACACTGTTTCCAATGTTTCCCCATCTATTTCCCATGAAGTGATGGGACCGGATGCCATGATCTTCGTTTTCTGAATGTTGAGCTTTAAGCCAACTTTTTCACTCTCCACTTTCACTTTCATCAAGAGGCTTTTGAGTTCCTCTTCACTTTCTGCCATAAGGGTGGTATCATCTGCATATCTAAGGTGATTGATATTTCTCCCGGCAATCTTGATTCCAGCTTGTGTTTCTTCCAGTCCAGCATTTCTCATGATGTACTCTGCATATAATTTAAATAAACAGGGTGACAATATATAGCCTTGACGTACTCCTTTTCCTATTTGGAACCAGTCTGTTGTCCCATGTCCAGTTCTAACTGTTGCTTCCTGACCTGCATATAAGTTTCTCAAGAGGCAGATCAGGTGGTCTGGTATTCCCATCTCTTTCAGAATTTTCCACAGTTTATTGTGATCCACACAGTCAAAGGCTTTGGCATAGTCAATAAAGCAGAAATAGATGTTGTTCATCGCAGCGCTGTTTATAATAGCCAGGACATGGAAGCAACCTAGCTGTCCATCAGCAGATGAAAGGATAAGAAAGCTATGGTACATATACACAATGGAATATTACTCAGCCATTAAAAAGAATACATTTGAATCAGTTCTAATGAGGTGGATGAAACTGGAGCCTATTATACAGAGTGAAGTAAGCCAGAAAGAAAAACACCAATACAGTATACTAACGCATATATATGGAGTTTAGAAAGATGGTAACAATAACCCTGTGTACGAGACAGCAAAAGAGACACTGATGTATAGAACAGTCTTATGGACTCTGTTGGAGAGGGAGAGGGTGGGAAGATTTGGGACAATGGCATTGAAACATGTATAATATCATGTATGAAACGAGTTGCCAGTCCAGGTTCGATGCACGATACTGGATGCTTGGGGCTGGTGCACTGGGACGACCCAGAGGGATGGTATGGGGAGGGAGGAGGGAGGAGGGCTCAGGATGGGGAACACATGTATACCTGTGGCGGATCCATTTCGATATTTGGCAAAACTAATACAATATTGTAAAGTTAAAAAAAAAAAAAGAAATAGATGTTTTTCTGGAACTCTCTTGCTTTTTCCATGATCCAGCAGATGTTGGCAATTTGATCTCTGCTTCCTCTTCCTTTTCTAAAACCAGCTTGAACATCAGGAAGTTCACACTTCACATATTGCTGAAGCCTGGCTTGGAGAATTTTGAGCATTACTTTACTAGCGTGTGAGATGAGTGCAATTGTGTGGTAGTTTGAACATTCTTTGGCATTGCCCTTCTTTGGGATTGGAATGAAAACTGACCTTTTCCAGTCCTGTGGCCACTGCTGAGTTTTCCAAATTTGCTGGCATATTGAGTGCAGCACTTTCACAGCATCATCTTTCAGGATTTGGAATAGCTCAACTGGCATTCTATCACATCCACTAGCTTTGTTTGTAGTGACGCTTTCTAAGGCTATACCTTGCTTTTTCTCCTGGCACCTCAGAAGTGGTAGTCACTTTGTGGCCTTTTTGTGTCTAATTTGTTCATACTTACCCAGACTGCTCATGCAGTCAGTTATTTTTAGTCCCTTATAGTTCCTTTATCATTTGTTACTCATGGAGACATTTGCCCAGGTCAAGTACTCCAGTAAAGAGTTCAGGTCCCACCCTATCTCATTCCTACCATAAACATGTTAGATTGTTCCAAGGTAATCAACATCCACCTAGTAAGAAGCTTATAGCTCCAAACTCCATTTATATCACATTTATGTAAAAATAACATATGATATTTAGCCAAAGACTAGAATCCTTCTTCCAAACAAAGACTTTGAGACGTAGTGTGTGGTTCTACAATTTTTCTCCTACTGCTTCAAGAGAAGCAGTTTCCATAGAGGGACCATGTCTTTTCCTAGGTTCCAGAAGGAAGGCATTGTGGAGTTGAATCTGCAGTAACCTTGTAAACAACATTTGTTTTAATTTTAAAGCACTGGGAATTTGGAGGTTGTTTTTTAGCCTAGGATAAGTTACGAAAAAAAAATTAATAAAATAAGCGTAAATTTTTTGTTATTTATCAACCCATGGCTGCTTATTAGCAAATTATAACAAAAGCATTTATGCCATGAGATGTATAGATGGTTGAATCTATAAAAACTTTGCTTTGGGTATTGGAAGTCCTGGATTTTATTAGACATCAATCTGTGTCATTACAGTGCCCACACTTGTATCTGGTCATTCTGGTTCTTGTTTTTTCTTATATACATAATATGCTATCAGAAAGAAAGGTAGACAATGGAAAGATGAACCCACTTCAGTTCAGTTCAGTCCTTCAGTCTTGCCTGACTCTTTGCGACCCCATGGACTTCAGAATGCCAGGCCTCCCTGTCCATCATCAACTCCCAGAACTTACTCAAACTCAGGCCATCCAACCATCTTATCATCTGTCACCCCCTTCTCCTCCTGCCTTCGATCTTTCCCAGCATTAGGGTCTTCTCCAGTGAATCCATTCTTTGCATCAGGTGGCCAAAGTATTGGAGCTTCAGCTTCAGCATCAGTTCTTCCAGTCAATATTTAGGACTGATTTCCTTTAGGATTGGCTGGTTTGATCTTCTTGCAGTCCAAGGAAGCCATTTAATTTTTGCATATTTAAGCTCATAAATTGGAAAGTAATGTTTTTTTTAAAATGTCATAACTCTGGAAGTTACTTTTATTAATGCTGTTATTAAGACAAAGTTTATTGTTTTGGTTGAATTAGGTCATTTTTAGACTCTAACCTCCTGGTGTATTCATACAACAAATCGAGGGTGTTATATCCAGATTCTTCATTTATAAAGGTAAGTTTTACTTTATGTTTTGTAGATTTTTATCCTTTTGTGGTAAAGACATCATTGGTGGGAAGAATGAGCCTCCCTTATGCTCAGCCAGATTGTTGGGCAAGCAGATTGATCACAAACCCAAACATAATGTGGCTGTTGCTATGAAAACATGTTGAATAGAATGAGCATTTCAGAATGTGAAACTCAGGAATCACTTAATTGAAAAGGTCATTTACATTCTCTGGAAGTAGTTGTAGGAATTTGAGAGCAGAAAGAAGTGGGAAAAGGAACTCAAAAGCCTCTAAATACAGGGTAAAGTTTTGATGAAAGTGTCATAGAAGCTGAGCAGTGGAGGGAACAGTGGAAACCACTTCACAGAAAGAGCACAGAAAAATAAAGCTGCAATAGCATATTGAGTACTAAATCCTAATATGTTTACATGAAAACCACAGGAATTTGAATTATATCCCCCAATGCAGATAAGAGTCAAAAAAATGTTTAAAAGAATATGAAGAAGTTAGCTTTAGTCTAAGATATATATTTTGCCAGACTAGATGATGGAGAAGATACGAATGCGAGTGTTTGTTCAAATTCTGTTGCTGTGCTACAATTCAGAGAGAATGATGTTTAAAATATGGTAACCAGTACAGCATTTCTCTTTCTCACCACCTGCAAGTAGAAAGTAGGACAGAATTCATGAGGCACCTGGTTTCAGACATTAGACAGTTAAAAGAAAAATCAGAGATTCTTCCTCTGACAGAAAGGAAGCACAGAGGGTGAGTCTCACACTGAACTTGGTCCTCTGACTAGGAATAATGTCTTAACTATAGTACAAGAGTTGAATCAAATAGGACTTCTTACGAGTTTGGATTTTCTGAATTGTAGGGATAACGTATTCCCTACAATTGGATAATGTTAGATATAGGTTTTTGGTTTTTTTGTTTAATACGGTCTTTACAAAGTTAAGGAAATTCACTGTTCCTAGATTGGTAAGAATCTGTTTGTTTTTCTGCCCCATGATGGGGATTGTAATTAATTGTATAAGATGGCTTTTCTGTATTAGTTGATATGATCATATGATGTTGAGATAGTGTATTGCTTTGACTGATTCTCAAATATTGATACAATACCTAGAAAATATCTTTCATACCTAGAAAAATCCAAACTTGGTCTTGTTGTATGAAATTTTTATTCATGCCTGGATTTGATTTGCTAACAATTTTTTGAGAATTTTGGGGGTCAAATTTCATGAAAAACATTGGTCTATGATTTTCTTTTTTTGTAGTGACTTTGTCTAATTTTTAGATTAGAGTAATACTGGCCTCATTAAATACATCAAAAAGTAATGCATTCTCTTTTGCTTTTCAGGAGGACATTGTATAAAATACTTGTTAATTCTTAAAGTACTTGGTAAAATTCTACAGTGAAATCCCTGGGCTTTGGGATTTTGCATGTGTGTGTGTTGGGAGCTATTACATTAGCAATTCAATTTTTTAATAGTTATAGGCTATTTTATTTATCTGTTTTTTTTTAATTGCTTTGGTAGGTTGTAGTTTTTTAAGTAATTGGTCTGTATCATCTTGGGGGCATTTCTGCATGGAATTTTGTAATAGTATTTATTATTCTTTTAATGACTTACAGGAGCTTTAGTGTTGTGTTGGTTGATTTCAATCATTGATGATATGTGACTCCTCTTTTCTTAACTGTCAATCTTAGTAGAGATTTTTCAATCTATTGCACATATCAAAGAACAGACTGTTTTCTTGCTTTGATTTTCTTTACTGTTATTTTCAATGTCACAGCTTTTTGCTGTGTTTCTTTTCTCCCTGATACCTTGCTTCAGGTTTATTTGGCTCTTCTTATTCTAATATGTTAAGGACAAAACTTAATAGGTGACCATTCATCTGGAAAAGATTGAGGGAAAGAGAAGGCTTAATGCCATTTGAATCAGGAAATGTGATACCTCAGCCTTACCTTTTCGGATTTGTGTGTGGATACATAAGAATTTCAGGATCATTTTTTCTGGTTCTGTGAAAAATGCCATTAGATATTGTATAGGAATCACATTGAATTTGTAGATTGCTTTAGGTGGTATGGGTATTATCACCATAAGAATTCCTCCAGTCCATGATCACTGGATCTCTTTCCATTGTGTCATAATTTCTTTCATCACTGTACTATAGGTTTAGAGTACAGGTCTTTCTCTTCTTGGTTTAATTTAATCAAAAAAATTTATTCTTTTGGATGCTATTGTAAGTGGAATTGTTTTGTTAATTTCTCTTTCTGACAGTTTGTTAGTTTGTAGAAACACAAATGATTTTCATATGTTAACTTTATACTCTGTAGCATTGCTCAATTTACCAATATTTTTCTTCTTTAACCTATGTAGTAATTGCTTTTATTACTTGAATTTTGAATGTGGAACCTCCTTTGCATATCTGGGATAAATCCCACTTGGTTTTGGTTTACAATTTTTAAATTTATTGTTGATTTTTATTTCCTAATATGTTGTTGAGAATTTTTGCATATATGCTCATAAGAGATTTTAATGTGTAGCTCTTTTTTTTTTAAGTGTTATTGGTTGTTTTGGTTTTAGTATAACATTGGCCCACATAGCATGAGTTAGAAGTATTTGTTCTGTTTCTATATTCTGAAGGAATGTGTAGAGATTTGATATGGTTTACTCAAGTGTTTGGCAGAATTCAACAGTGACAACATCTGGGCCTGCCTGCTGCTTTGTGATTTGGCAGGTGATCAATTTTATTCAACTTCTTTAAGAGAATCAGACGTAGTCAGATTGTCTATTTCCTCTTACATGAGGTTTGACAAATGGTGTGTTTCAAGTAGTTGGACCATTTTATCCAGGATTTCAAATTGGTGGACATAGAGTTGTTTATCTCATTCCTTTATTATTCTTTTAATGTACATGAGGCTATAGTTAAGATACTTCTTTTATACTACTGATGTCAGTAATTAGTATCATCTCTCTTAGCACGCCTGGCAAGAGGTTTATCAATTCTAAATCTTTCTTTGCTGTTGCTTACTTCGGATTTAATTTGCTTTTCTTTTTTTCTAGTTTCCAAAGTGGAAACTTTAATTACTATCCCATAACTCCTGTAAGATTTGATCACTTTCTACTGTCTTCCTTTGCTCCTTTGATCTGCTGGAGTTGAACTGAGTCTTTCTTCTGTCTGATGCAATCTGCTGTTGAAGACTTCTAGTGAATTTTTTCAGTTCAGTTATTATTCTATGGCTTCCCTGGTGGCTTAGTGGTAAAGAACCTGCCTGCCAATGCAGGAGACGGGTTCAATTTATGAGGTAAGAAAACCACTTGCAGAAGGAAATGGCAATCCACTCCAGCATTCTCATCTGGAAAGTCCCATGGGCAGAAGAGTCAGGTGGGCTATAGTCCTTGGGGTAGCAAGAGTTGGACACGACTTGGCAAGTAAACAACAGCAGCAATTATTCTACAGCTCCATGATTTCTGTTTGATACTTTTAATATTTTGTCTGTTTTTTTTTTTTTTCAAACTCTCACTTGGTTCATGCATTGTTCTCCTAACCTCAATGAGCATCTTTATGGGAAAATCTTCATTTTTAATTTTTTATTAGGTACATTAATTTTATTTCACTAGTGTCAGTTTCAGCCTGTATCTTGTTCCTTTGTTTGAAATATCATTTCCTTATTCCTCATTTTACTTACCACTCTACTTTGGTGTCTGCTCATTAGGAAAGCAGTCCCCTCACAGGGTCTTCATGAGACCTTCCATGTCCTTCCATGTACAGAAGGACACCCCCACAAATCAGCCTGGCCAGTGATTTGGGGGTCCTCTACCAGCTGTTTCTCTCTTCAGGTAGAAGCAGACCTCTGTGGGGTTTTCCTGCTCTGGCTCTGTCTCAGAAGGGATGCTCTGTCATCCCAGGTCAGTGCCTCTGTTTTCCCGCAGACTGTACCACGGCTACAGTGCTGCAAGATCGGAGGGACAGATGCTGGTTCTTGGGGTAGTACTGGTGAAGAGGGAGCACTGCATTCAATCCGTAGACGATTGTCTCCTGCAGTGGAGGCAGAGAGGTGGGCTTTTTCTCCTTCTCACTCTGTGATGAGTGTGGACAAGCAGGGAAGGGAGTCAGTGGTGTCAAGTAACCCAAGCCACGATCTCCATTGTGCTTTGGGTGACTAGACTGCCCAGGTTTGGTGACCCTGTTGCTTGCATATTCTCCTCAAAAACACTGGGGCACTGCTTGCTTGAACAACACCCTCTTCTTGTCAATCTGGAAGCTAGATTATCTCTTTCTAATCTAATCTAATCTCTGGGGCAGATTCTCTGGTGAACAGGCATCCCAAATCTCCCTACTGGCTTTGGTGCATCTGATGTTGCATTCACCAAAAGATGTGCACAAGCCAGTCTGTTATTTCATTGTCTCTCACAGATGGAATTGGTGCATTAATTGCCACTCACTTGGTGTATTTATTGGAGGATAGCAGATCTAGGGATTTCTAAACCACCATATTTTGACCAGTATTAAGCCTTTATTTCTTTGAATAATTTTTCTACTCTGCTAATTCTTTCTGGTTCTCCTTCGTGGATTCTGACATATATTTTAAAATGTTTGGTAATGTTCCATGTGTTCTTGAAACTCTATTCGCTTTCTTAATTAATTTTCCTGTGATTTATATATTGGGTAAATTTTATGCATCTGTTTCAAGTTCATTGATTCCATCCCTTGTCATCTGCACTCTGCATTTGTTCCTACCCAGTTTGGGTTGTTTTCTTTGTTTGTTTGGGTTTTTTTAATTATATTATTTGGTTCTAATTTCTTAGTTGTTATTTTTAATAGCTTCTATTTCATTTCTGAAATTTCCTTATTCTTTCAGCTGTTTCAGGATGCTTTTAAAATGTTCATTGAATGAGTATTTTCACAGCTGCTTTAAAACCCATTGAATCATTCCAGCATGTGGCTAATCTCAATATGCAGCATCTGGTGTCTTCTCCCATTTTGTTGTGATATTCTTGGTTCTTGATATAGTATATAGTTTTATATTGTATGCTTGTCATTGAAATCTTCTATTGTTGAAGACAATCACCCAGTTTAAGTTCAAATTTAGTGTGCTTGTTGCTCCAGTGACCATTTAGCCTTCTTGGAACTTTTGATATTATTTTGTTGTCCGTCATTCTTCCTGGCTTATGTGGAGCTCACTGGATCTCTGCCAGGGCAGCCCATGGCAGGAAAAGTTTCTTTCCTGGGCCACCCTCTGTTGCTTCATAATGTTGGTTGATGAGAGAACCATATAATGGAGAACATTTCTTCTAGCTGTATGTCAGTCACTGGCTATCAATATGCTTCTCAGTCTGTCTCTGCTAGTGCCCTTGAGAGAGGAAAGTTTTTAATCTAGGCCACTCTTTGCTGCTTTGAGTTTGGAGTGTTGAGAGTTATCTCACGAGGATCATTTTCTCTTATTGGGCATGCAAGGCCAGGAGATGCATAAACTGTGATGCTGTCTTCTGCTGGATAAAATGTTGGGACCTGGTTTGCATTCTACATCTTTGTGAAGATTTGTGGCATAGTTTACTGACACCACTGTGGGCAGAACTGGCTGCTATGTTGTCTGACAGTGGAGTGTGTATGCTTTGCCACTATCGGTTAGAGATAGGAGTTAAGTCGAGTATTGAGATGAGTGAATGCTTACTGATGGATTTGTATGTATGGACACTAATGCCATAGAATCACATCCATACATGAGAATGTGATGATAATAGCATGTTCATAGTCCAGGATTAACTGAGGAACAAGGCTGATTCTAGATATCACTACACTTCTTAAGGAAGAGAAGGAAATATTCAGTACAAGACTGTATCAGTGGAGAACGTAGGAAGAGTAATGTTTTAAAAGTCCATTGAGAAGAGACTTTCAAGTAAGGATGATCAACATGGTGAGATATTAAAAAATAGTGAAGAAATGTCAGTTAAGATAGTTTGGTCTTACTTATAATGAAACAAATGAAATGCCCACAGTGGAAGTCAAATTAATGCTGGTGATTACCTTGAGGTAGCATTTTTAGACTATATATTCAAAATGTGGACTGAGAACGACAAGATATAGATCAGAATGTTATTTATGGAAAGTTCAGATTTACAGCAAAAATCACTTTGGAAAGAATAGGAGTTGTGATTATTTATAGTTAGAAGAGTGTCAAGGGGAAAAGACTGTAGAAAGATAAAAAGGAAATGAAGTGTCTGTTGAATTGTATCATGGAATGCTTAAATTTGATATTTGATGATGTCTAGGATGAGGGTTATCAAAAAAATCAAACTCTTTGTTTACTAATCATTACCAATGTATCTTTATATTACTCCTGTGCAGGGCCATTGCTTTTATCAAGGATATGCCACAGAGATTCCAAATTCAGTTGTGACACTTAGTACCTGCTCTGGACTCAGGTAACGACCTATTCCAGAGATGTACCATAGTCGATATCTAGTGTATCCTTTAACTTTTAGAAACTTCTTGAAGGGTAGATGGAAGACAAAGAAAATAGACACTGACACTGTGACACTGTGTTTCTTCTCATCTACTTTCTGTGCCTGCTTGTCTTATCTTTTCCACTATACTCTTTGTGTCTCTCCCAGGCTTGCAATTATAAAATTCATTCAGAAATAGCTGTCATTGGAATGAGAAATATCCCTATTACTGAGCCACTCTAGAACTGCAATGACTCTTAAATGCTATAATAGATAGAAGGAGGTAGAAAATTGGGTTTACACATTGATGGAAGTAGGATGGGGCTATTATTAGATATTAGATGACAAAAGCATTATCAAATTTCTACTTAATGTTTTCTTTTAATATTTATTTATGTTTATTATTAAGAAATCCATACTTTTAATTTCTTTGTTATGTGTTTCAATATTAAGGGGATTATTGCAGTTTGAGAATGTCAGTTATGGAATCGAACCACTGGAATCTTCAACTACATATGAGCATGTTATTTATCCGTTCAGAGATAAAAAAAGTGATTTTTCTCCCATATCTGCAGATCGATCCTACAAAATTCTTGTGAAATCAAATGTAAGTAACTCGTGTATGCAAATTGTGATAAACATATTCACATTGATATCTGTTACATTTGGAAAACAAATTTAAAGTAATACTGGTTATAATAAAGCCTCTCTTATAAGGTATTTATTTTAAATATATTTTGTGTAGTCATAATATTAAAAGTGTAACAGCTGTAAATATATAATTCAAAATTCTCACATATACCTAATTTTAAGTATTTTCTGCAGATATTCCTTTTAAGTATTTTTATGCAAATATACACAAATATTAAATGAAAATATTAAGTAGAAATTTGATAATGACCTTTGTCATTTAATATCTAATAGTCCCATCTTGCTTGATTAACATGTAAATCCAGTTTTCTACCTTCTTCTATTTATTATTGCATTTAGGAGTCATTGCAATTCTAGGGTAGCACAGTTCCACTCTTAAACTGAATTTCCATCCTAAAAATATAATGGTACTCCAGTTTGCTGATTGTAAGTGTCGCCTGTTTTGCCATTTAGTAACTTTATTAACTTTGTAAAAATAAAAGTTAATTTTTATAGAAAATGCAAAAGTACAAATGAGGCAAAATTGTTCCATATCTCATTGCCTAGACATAGTGTTCTTAGAACTTTGAGGCATTGGTTCTAATTCTTTTACTGTGTCTAGTTATAAAGATGATTTATAAAGGAAGATTTAAGAAAAAAATTATCTAATCATGTATTTTTCTTTGAAATTTCATTTGTGCTATTAAGAGGATAATATAAGTTTTCACTTATCATTAAGTTACATTGCATTTATTATTATCTTAAATGAATGTTAGTTAATATTATTAAAAATTTAAATATAAGCAGAAGGATAATAAGAACTGACCATAATACTATTCTCTAGACAAAAAGCTATTGTGAAATCCAGGACAATCATTTTGATATATTGTTTTTCATATACATATATGTTATATATATATATAAATTTAAAACATATGCTTTATAACATTATGGTATATTTTGCATATTTATATTCTTAACTTCAATCAAGAAATACTGCATGAATGTACCAGATTTTCGAACACTCACACTTTTCTTAAAAATGCTTTTATCTAGAAATAGGCATATTTCCAAGATTTTTAGATATATATTCTAACTTCCTACTTAGAATGTTTGCACAACTTTACATTTTGCCATCAAAAGTTACGAAAATGAAACTCTGTCCACATATTCATATCAAAATTGGATATCCTGTTTAGAGAGGCAAAACAAAATTATAATATGAAATGTGAATTTAATTTTTTATGATCTTCATCTCATTATTGCTTTAATATTTTTTATTTTGCCAAAAATACTAGTATAAATGCAGATTTTAAAAATTACCCTTTCAGAATGTCATAAAAATGATAAAATATAGTTATATATAGAAATGAAAATGTCCTTTTTAATAGAACTGAGATGTGACTCCCAACCCTATGCCATCTGCCTGTTGCAGTACAGCACTGACACAGTTGAAGACCATTTTCAAAACTGA
The DNA here is from genome assembly GCF_000754665.1 of Bison bison bison. Lineage (NCBI taxonomy): Eukaryota > Metazoa > Chordata > Mammalia > Artiodactyla > Bovidae > Bison > Bison bison. The sequence continues at coordinate 394,973 of NW_011494808.1, read as the reverse complement.
AGCAGAGCATTGTCACATAAAATAACTTTAAAGGTTTCCATGAACCCTCCTCTATGGCAGTGGGAAAACCCAAATGGATTGACATGTTATGGCAAAGACAAATAGCCCTGCACTTGAACCCCCCAACTTGACTTGAAGAGTCAGCAATAAAAGAGGGGTTGACAGAGGCAAAGGTAACATACAATTCCAGCTGCCATAGCTTGAAGTTCTAGTCAATTAGGCTGTAGCCACAAGTATTTGGCGGAGTAATAAGGCAATGGCACCCCACTCCAGTACTCTTGCCTGGAAAATCCCATGGACGGAGGAGCCTGGTAGGCTGCAGTCCATGGGGTCACTACGAGTCAGGCACAACTGAGCGACTTCACTTTCTCTTTTCACTTTCATTCATTGGAGAAGGAAATGGCACCCCACTCCAGTACTCTTGCCTGGAGAATCCCAGGGACGGGGGAGCCTGGTGGGCTGCCGTCTATGGGGTCTCACAGAGTCGGACGCGACTGAAGTGCCTTAGCAGCAGCAGCATATTATCTTTTTATATTTAAATCTTCTCATCTGTAAAAATTCAGTAATAAAAATAATACCCAAGTCACACGGGTACTTTAAAGTTTCAATAAATTTGTAATTAAAAATTACTTAGCATAGTATGTCAGAAATGTAAGTGATTGATGAATATCAATAAATATTGCTCCTACTACTACTATTAGTATTTGCTACCAGTAGTTTCTCATGTACTGAAACAAGGTAATTGGAGCTAAATATGGAAAATTTGGATACAAAATAGAATGCAATATGAAATAAAAGACACTAAAATTTCAGAACTAAGAAGAAACCAGGGATGTCACTGCTGTTACTGATTGGTGGCCCAAGACTGGGGACCCTTGCACAAGGCAACTACTGAAATGTCTTTTTAACTGTGAGTCCAAATACCTAAGGAAATGATATTAAGGGTGGGTCTAGGAAGACAGGTGGTTGAAAATAAGTTTAAAAATACATATAAAACCTAATTTCCTCTCCTAAACAATTGTTTCTGCTGTAAACTCACAGCTGGTCTAAGACTCTTTTCTTGTGTGGAATGTATGAAGTGGGGTCACCAGGCATAGATGTCTTTGTAAATCATAATAGAAGGTGGTTATACCAAAATTTGTGTGAATATATTAAACTTGACACACTAGATGTTGGGAAATGGTTTTAAACATTCTAAGATGTTCATTAGAATCCAGGAGGGAATTGAACCACCCCAAAGAATCAAAACTAAGTATGTTGACAGCAAGGTTTCCCATTAAACATTCCAGATAATTTACCCTCTCTGAAGACAGCAGCCCATAACCTCCATATGTGGTCATGGATGTTGCAATATGCTGTCAATACCTAATATGAAGAAGCACTAGACACAGGATTAAACAATTGAATATGGTAGATATTGTCATGGAAAAATTCAAAATGTTTAATCTTGAGGCACTAAGGAATGGAGAGAGAGAGTGAAGAAAGCAACATGACAATATACTCAGAGAGGTGTGCTATGCTTAGTCTCTCAGTCATGTCCGACTCTTTGTGAACCCATGGACTGCAGCCCATCAGGCTCCTCTGTCCATGGGATTCTCCAGGCAATAACACTGAAATGGGTTGCCATGTCCTCCTCCAGGGGATTTTTCCAACCCAGGGATCAAACCCAGGTCTCCCACACTGCAGGCAGATTGTTTACTGATTAAGCCCCTCGGGAAGCCCATACTCAGAAAGGGTGAAGAAAATATTTCATCCACAAACTAAGAACAGAGCACTGTTTAAAAAATAAAATTCAGCAGATAACAGTTCTTGGGAATTAAAAGCATGCTACACAGGTGTAAAAACAGGAAAGTGCATCACAGAAAATTCCAGAAATCACACACAACTAAAGTATAAACAAAAATGACAAGGAAATTTGAGAGATAAGATATGCAATTAAAATAACAATGCAGGTGATGTAGTATGAGTTTCAATACAAATGAAATTGAGAATCAAAATGATTTAAGCAGGGGTTCTGAATCAGCATTTTTAAATATCTGATTTCTTCTGTATAAACACAATGTAGATTGGCATGAAACTACTTAGCACCAATATTGAAGATTGAAAGGCAACACAAAAATTACTTAAAATAAGGCAAGGTAGTTTTCAGCCTGTAATTATTTACCCAGTCAGAACTATATAACTGATATTTTTCATTAAAACCATTTCTTTCCTCCCTATTGTTAATACCCTTCCTAATGTGTAAAACAAACCACACTTAGGTTCAGGATGGGGAACACATGTATACCTGTGGCGGATTCATTTTGATATTTGGCAAAACTAATACAATTATGTAAAGTTTAAAAATAAAATAAAATTAGAAAAAAAAGAATAACAGAGAGAGACTCTAATCTCACCAGGAATGAGAAGATTAGCAGGCCACAACACAACCACATTTCTAAGGAGTAGTTGTCAAATACACTGAATTATCTGTCAAATCAGGAGATGGGACAACTTTGTAAGCTGTTATCCTCAAACTGTATTCTTCATGAGTAAACACTATTAGGTCAAATACAATGAGATTTTGAACTGATGAATTTCTGTCAGTGGTTTAACATGATGTGTGGGCTTTGCTCATGCAAAGACCAAGGTAGATGAAAATGCTAGCTGTTTCCTTTCCAGCTTCAACTCGGGACCTCAAAGTGTCCCCAATAGTATTTGAATTCAGATAGGAGTAAAGGGAGAAGACTGTCTGAATCCCCATCTTGATTAACCTGAGCTGAATAGGTATCTCTCACCAACTTCTCTCTCAGAGAAGGAGCAATATCATTCTTGAAAAATTGGTCATTTCTTATGAACCAAATATAGTGTAGGTCAATTATCCCCACCATTTGTTCAACAAAAGTTTGACATGAAAGAAATGAATGTATTCTGAAAGAAGAATACAAAAGTAATAAACATGGGACATAAAAACAAATATAAATATAAAATATAACACAAATTACATGGTCCAAAATGAGTTAAAAACAATATTGATATTGTTATATATTTATGTACAGGGTGCCATCTGTTGTTGTAAGACCTTGACAGTATGCCCTGTCTTTCCATTTCTTTCTACAATTCTGAGAGCGAGGACAATTATCCCTCTCTTCAGAAGGAAGCAGAGACCTAGAGAGTTCAAATTATTATTGTAAGTTACAGCATTAAAATTCTAGTCTAAATAATACAACCCCAGAGATCCATTCTTTAGTACTCACAAGTCTACGCTTTCACAGTCTGTTTAAAGATCCTGGAAGTGCTCAAGAAATAGACATAAAAGAAAAACAAAGCCATTTGGAAAATGAAAGCCATTGACAATAGAACTGGTGAATAACAGAATAGACATTATCATAAAACCCTAAGGTAACTAAAATGGATGGGAATGGGTGAATTTAACTCAGATGACTATTATATCTACTACTGTGGGCAGGAATCCCTTAGAAGAAATGGAGTAGCCATCATGGTCAACAAAACAGTCTGAAATGCAGTACTTGGATGCAATCTCAAAAATGACAGAATGATCTCTGTTCGTTTCCTAGGCAAACCATTCAATATCACAGTAATCCAAGTCTATGCCCCAACCAGTAACACTGAAGAAGCTGAAGTTGAACGGTTCTATGAAGACCTACAAGACCTTTTAGAACTAACACCCAAAAAAGATGTCCTTTTCATTATAGGGGACTGGAATGCAAAAGTAGGAAGTCAAGAAACACCTGGAGTAACAGGCAAATTTGACCTTGGAATACGGAATGAAGCAGGGCAAAGGCTAATAGAGTTTTGCCAAGACAATGCACTGGTCATAGCAAACACCCTCCTCCAACAACACAAGAGAAGACTCTACACATGGACGTCACCAGATGGTCAACACCGAAGTCAGATTGATTATATTCTTTGCAGTCAAAGATGGAGAAGCTCTATACAGTCAGCAAAAGCAAGACTAGGAGCTGACTGTGGTTCAGATCATGAACTCCCTATTGCCAAATTCAGACTTAAATTGAAGAAAGTAGGGGAAACTACTCAACCATTCAGATATGACCTAAATCAAATTCCTTATGATCATACAGTGGAGGTGAGAAATAGATTTAAGGGACTAGATCTGATAAACAGAATGCCTGATGAACTATGGACAGAGGTTCGTGACATTGTACAGGAGATAGGGATTAAGACCATACCCATGGAAAAGAAATGCAAAAAAGCAAAATGGCTGTCTGGGGAGGCCTTAAAATAGCTGTGAAAACAAGAGAAGCAAAATGCAAAGGAGAAAAGGAAAGATATAAGCATCTGAATGCATTGTTCCAAAGAATAGCAAGGAGAGATAAGAAAGCCTTCTTCAGCAATCAAAGCAAAGAAATAGAGGAAAACAACAGAATGGGAAAAACTAGAGATCTCTTCAAGAAAATTAGAGATACCAAGGGAACATTTCATGCAAAGATGGACTTGATAAAGGACATAAATGCTATGGACCTAACAGAAGCAGAAGAGGTGGCAAGAAACAATACACAGAAGAACTGTACAAAAAAGATCTTCATGACCAAGATAATCACAATGGTGTGATCACTCACCTAGAGCCAGACATCGTGTCATGTGAAGTCAAGTGGGCCTTAGAAAGCATCACTGCAAACAAAGGTAGTGGAGGTGATGGAATTCCAGTTGAGCTATTTCAAATCCTGAAAGATGATGCTGTGAAAGTGCTACACTCAATATGCCAGCAAATTTCAAAAACTC
>NW_011494808.1:350461-390034 GCF_000754665.1 Bison bison bison | reverse complement strand
CACTCATCTCACACACTAGTTAAGTAATGCTCAAAATTCTCCAAACCAGGCTTCAGCAATACATGAACTGTGAATTTCCAGATGTTCAAGCTGGTTTTGGAAAAGGCAGAGGAACCAGAGATCAAATTGCCAACATCTGCTGGATCATGGAAAAAGCAAGACAGTTCCCAAAAACATCTATTTCTGCTTTATTGACTATGCCAAAGCCTTTGACTGTGTGGATCACAATAAACTGTGGCAAATTCTTAAAGAGATGGGAATACCAGACCACATGGCCTGCCTCTTGAGAAACCTGTATGCAGGTCAGGAAGCAACAGTTAGAACTGGACATGGAACAACAGACTGATTCCAAATAGGAAAAGGAGTACGTCAAGGCTTTACATTGTCACCCTGCTTCTTTAAATTATATGCAGAGTACATCATGAGAAATGCTGGACTGGAAGAAACACAAGCTGGAATCAAGATTGCTGGGAGAAATATAAATAACCTCAGATATGCAGATGACACCACCCTTGTGGCAGAAAGTGAAGAGGGACTAAAAATAAAAATCCTCTTGATGAAAGTGAAAGTGGAGAGTGAAAAAGTTGGCTTAAAGCTCAACATTCAGAAAATGAAGATCATGGCATCCGGTCACATCACTTCATGGGAAATAGATGGGGAAACAGTGGAAACAGTGTCAGACTTTATTTTGGTGGGGCTCCAAAATCACTGCAAATGGTGACTGCAGCCATGAAATTAAAAGATGCTTACTCCTTGGAAGGAAAGTTATGTCCAACCTAGATAGCATATTGAAAAGCGGAGACATTACTTTGCCAACAAAGGTCCATCTAGTCAAGGCTATGGTTTTTCCTGTGGTCATGTATGGATGTGAGAGTTGGACTAAGAAGAAGGCTGAGCGCTGAATAACTGATCCTTTTGAACTGTGGTGTTGGAGAAGATTCTTGAGAGTCCCTTGGACTGCCAGGAGATCCAACCAGTCCATCTTAAAGGAGATCAGTCCTTGGAAGGACTGATGTTGAAGCTGAAACTCCAATACTTTGGCAACCTGATGTGAAGAGCTGACTCATTTGAAAAGACCCTGATGCGGGGAGGGATTGAGGGCAGGAGGAGAAGGGGATGACAGAGGATGAGATGGTTGGATGGCATCACCGACTCAATGGACATGAGTTTGGGTAAACTCCAGGAGTTAGTTGTGGACAGGGAAGCCTGGCATGCTGTAGTTCATGGGGTCCAAAGAGTTGGACACAACTGAGCGACTGAACTGAACTGAGGAGGGTATACCATAGGCTATAGTTTTCTGACTTCTGCTCTGGAGATACATACTGTGGTATTGGTTTATGTGTGGAACAGTGGAATACCATAGAGGGGAGGTGTAGCCATGTGCTCTTGCCCAAATGATTATATGCAAAGGTGCTAAGGTCTTTGGAAAGTAAAAAATGACGTTTTCATCAAATTATGCACAAAGATTGGATTTCCACATGGAAATCCTTATTCTAAAAAATTGAATTAGAGGGTAAACTTAAGTGTCAAACCAAACAAAATTTCTAGTAGGGGACTTAGGAAAAACCAAATTAATGAGCCAAAAGACTGTGAAAAGATGGTCAACATCATTAATTACACAGGAACTGCAAATTAAAATCTCAGTGAGTTCCCAGCACATACTTACAGGAAAGGATGCAATGCAAAAGAATGACAATACCAAATGAAGGCAAGAGTGAGGAGCAGTTGACATTAGTTCTTGGCAAAAAAAATGCAGAATGATCTAATTATTGAGTTGGCCAAAAGATCGGTTCAGATTTTTCCATTTGATGTAATGAAAAGACCTGAACAAACATTTTAGCCAACCTAATAACTTTAGAAAACAATCAAATTTTTATATTTCTATATGCATATACAGGTATCATGTCAATCAGATTTTCCAGTTCTAAACATTGAACCGAGAAAAATGAAAAACAATAAGTATCCAAAGACCTGTACATGGATATTCACATCTACATTATTTACAATAGCTAAGATGTTTAAATAATCCAAATGGTCATTAACAGTTAAATGTATTAACAAATTGTTTTATGTTTCTAAAATCTCACCCTTGGTAACAATAAAAACAAATAAATTACCAATAATCACAGCAACACGGACAAGTGCTGAGTTAAAGAAACCAGATATAGAAGAAGACATATCATATGATTTCACTTATATAAAATTCTAGGATAAGTTATTGTAACCTATGGTGAGAGAAAGCAGATCACTGGTTGCCTTGAGCCTTATAAGCTATTAACTTTATAGGGTAATGGAAACATTCTTTATTTTACTGATAGTAATGGATGCATGGTTGTATACATTGTTACCAGTTCTTGTAACTGTGTTCTTATCAAAGTATGTTTTAAAAATTGTATTTTAATGATGAAATTCAGAAGAGATATTAAGTTCCTTAGTGGCTGTTAGTCCCTTTGTAACCAAATGAAGTACAATGTAATTAATTTGAACTGTACTTAAGTAATCAAATAAAGTATAATATAATTTTAAAAAATACATGTATTTTATTGAAAGTAGGCCATGGTAAATAATTGCAAGTACAAAAATGATGACAAAATAGATGAACATTTGGGGGAAAGTTGATGGGAATTTGCTTAGCTTGAAGGTTAAATCAGGGACCTAGAAGAAGTTTTTGAGGAGAAAGAAACAAGAATCCTCCCTCGTTTTAGTGACTTTTTTTGAGGATTCTAATTATCAAGAATATAAGGCAAAAGCTTCTGATTTGTTCTCAAAATGTTTATGCAAATTCTCCCAGATTATTTACTCAGTGGGCATTGAGCCTTATATTTCTTGTAATTATATCTTTACATGTTTGCATCTGTAACTATAATCTATCTATCTATCTATCTATACCTGTGTGTGTGTGTATATAAATACATATATATATATACATATATATAATTGTATAATATACATGATAATTACAAACAAGATAAGATTTTTAAAATCTTATCAATTCATGTCCTCTGTTTTGCAGAAAGATTCAGGTGTGCTGTTGAAAAGAGTTCTGAAAATACATGTCATTATTGATAAAGCTTTGGTAAGCATTATTGATACATTTTCCTTATACCTTTTTGTTTAAATTGAAAAGGAATATAAAGATAATCTTTGCAATGCAGAAATACATTACTCTGTTCAAAATATATGTATCAGTGTGACAGGACATAAAGACATGTTATCAGTTGGCTTTCCAATGACATAAGGGGATCAATAGCAATATTTATTAGAACTAATGTAAATTTTTGTATGTAAGGGGAGATCTAGTAATCTGTTGGATTATAACTAGTTGCATATATTTCTGGGTTCACCCCCAAATTGTGGCAAAACACTTCCTTAAGTCAATTTTCATTTTAAAGTGTTTTATTTATTACTAAATTGAAGAAGATCCTTTTATTAAACATAATCTTTTATAAGAATATTTTGTGCTGTGTAATTGCTTGGGTATTCTGGTGGAAATAATCATTTTTTAGATGGCTATAGTAGTTTTATTCATATTAATAAAACTTGGAAAGAACATAGATTTTCTTTAGTAAGTGAGTGGATAAGTTGTGGTACATTCAGACAGTGTGATATTATTTAATGCTAAAAAATTAAAAAAATTAACTGCTAATTAACTATGAAAAACATAATGTTGGTGAGAGGGAGGCTATGATTTGATGGTAAACATTCTGTAGAACACACTGGGTAAATATCTAGTAAATTGTAAAGGGAGAAGAATAATACATAGGAACACATTTGATTTTGGAACTTTTCATTTATACAATTAGTTTTAGCAAACACTTAAAGAAAATAAGTTTAAAAAAAAAACCTGTTTTGTCCATTATTACTAGTAATTTTGTATAAGTCAGTAAGTGTCATGATATTCTAGAATTTTTGCATAAAATGAAATTTTCAAATCTTTAAATAACTTTTATAAAAGCAATAATAGAACATGATGACATCAGCTCTGGGATCCCTGGCCCCTCCAACCGGGCTCCAGGCCCCAGCTCTGCCTATTAACAGCTAGGCACTAGCCCCAGGACCAGGCTTCACCCAGCAGTGGAAGTGCCATGGCCTTGGAATGTTCTGCACCTTGACTCCATACAGCACTGAGCCAGCACTATCCCAGAGCTCCCTGGAGTTTCACAGTCAGCTGCCTTATGACCTGGTCCTGCCAACCAGCACCTGGCAGCCAATGCATGAGGCAGAACTGCCAACCAACTGGACCAGGGGGCAAACAAGACTAACAGACCTCTCACCTAGTCAGCCTTCAGCAACAGAAAAACCCACACAGCCACACAGGGGTAGCCACTAGAGTATACACCAAAGGTGATGAAAGTTGGATCGGTTGCTGAAACACACAATGCCTGCAAAAGGCCACTTCCCAGCGTTAAGAAGTACAACCAACCTACCAGGTACATACAAATGCAAATACTTAGATAGACATGTTCCTCCCCAGCGTTAAGAAGTACAACCAACCTACCAGGTACATACAAATGCAAATACTTAGATAGACATGTTCCAGATGAAGCAACAAGAAAAAAGCCCCAAAGAATGTTTAAGTGAAATGGAGATAGGCAACCTACTCGAGAAAGAGGTTAGGGTAGTGCTTGTAAAGATGATCAAAAAACTCAGAAGAAGAATGCATACACAGAGCAAGAAAATATTAATATGAAGAACAACCAAACATAGATGAAGAATACAACACTGAAATGAAAAATACCCGTGAAGGTACCAATAGGAGACTAAATGATACAGAAGCATGGATCAGTGAGCTGGAAGACAGTGTAATGGAAATTACTGATGTCGAACAGAAAAAAGAAAGAATGACAAGAAATGAGAACCTTGAAAGAGAACTCTGGGACAACATTAAGCACATTAATATGTGCATTATAGGCCCCCCAAAAGGAGAAGAGAGAGATAGTAATTAAAATGACAAAAGTTAACAATGAAAAGAGGACACTGAAAGCAGGAAAAGAAAAACAACAAAAAGAACATCCATAGAGCTATCAGCTGACTTTTCAGTAGAAACTCTGCAGTCCAGAAGGGAGTGGCAGGCACAAAGTATTTAACATGCCGAAAGTGAAAAATCTACAACCAAGAATACTCTATCCAGCAAGGCTCTTCAAATTTGATTTAGAGATCAAAATTTTTATAGACAAGTAAAACTTAAAGAGTTCAGGAACTAGCATTACAAGAAATGTTAGAGCAGTTTTACTAAGATGAACGAAAAGTCCAAAACTGGAAATACAAAAATTATGAAAGGAAAAGCTCACTAGTGGGAGCAAACATACAGTAAATGTAGGAAATCATCTCACGTGCAAAGCTGGAAGGAAGGTAGGAAGAATCTTGTCTTTTAACAAAAGCATCTATATCTATAATAAGGGGTTAGGAGATACTTAAATTAGATGTAAAATAAGATATTAAAAGCAGTAATTGCGAGGGGAGGAGAATATACATACATGGTTGTTAAAAATGTATTTGAAATGTATTTATTGTTAAAAATGTATTTGAAACGTATTTAAGAGATCAACAACTTAATCATATATAAACACATATGTGTATGTATAGATTGTTACATAAAAACATCAAGGTAACTGCAAAAATGTATACTATATACACACAAGAAAAGTAAAAGATTCCCAAATATAATATTAAGGTAGTCATCAAATCATATGAGAAGGGAACAAAAGAAGAAGAAAGGAACAAAAAAGACCTACAGAAAGAAATCCAAAGCAATGCACAAAATGGAAATGTGAACACACATATCAATAATTACTTTAAATGGAAATGAACTAAATGCTCCAAGAAAAAAGAAATAGAGTAGTTAGATGGATACATGACAAGACTCATATATGCACTGCCGAGAAGCAACTCACTTCAGATCTAAAGACTCACAGACAGAAAGTGAGGGAGTGGAAAAAGGTATTCCATGCAAAAGGAAATCGAAAAAAAGTCAGGGTACCAATACTTATATCTAACAAAATAGATTTGAAAAAGAGGTTGTTACAAGAGACAAGGACACTGCATAATGATAGGGATCAATCCAAGAAGAAGGTATAACAAATGTATATATCTGTGCACCCAGCATAGAAGCATCCAAAACCATACAGTAAATATTAATGGACATAAAAGGGGAAATTAACAGTAACTCAATAACAGTAGGCAATTTAGCACCTCACTTACATCAATGGACAGATCATCCAGACAGAAAATCAATAAGAAATCAAAAGCCTTAAATGACACATTCTATATATATGGAACATTCCATCCAAAAGATGCAGATTGCAAATTTTTCCAACTGCACATGGCACATTGTACAGAATAGATCACATGATAGCCTATGAAATCAGCCTTGGTAAATTTCAGAAATCATGCCAAGCATCATTTCTGAACACATGCAATGAGACTAGAAATGAACTACAAGAAAAATACTCCAAAACAAAAACTAAACACATAGAGACTAAGCAATGTACTGCTTAATATCAATGGGTCAACACAAAATCAAATCTCTGCCTGGAGACAAATGAAAACACAACCATCCATAAATCTTAGATACAACAAAAGCATTTCTAAGAGAGAAGTTTTTCACACAGGTTTTGATACAGGCTTATCTCAGGAAACAAGAAAAATCTCAGATAAACAACCTAACTTTACACCTAAGGGAATTAGTAAAAGAACAAATAAAACTCAAAATTAGTAGAAGGATAGAAATCATAAATAACAGAACTGAAACTAATGAAATAGGTACTAAAAGAAGAATAGAAGAGAGGCAGACTAATCAAGGAAAACATCTATTTCTGCTTTATTGACTATGCCAAAGCCTTTGACTGTGTGGATCACAATAAACAGTGGAAAATTCTGAAAGAGATGGGAATAACAGACCACCATACCTGCCTCTTGAGAAAACTATATGCAGGTCAGGAAGCAACAGTTAGAACTGGACATGGAACAACAGACTGGTTCCAAATAGGAAAAGGAGTACGTGAAGGCTGTATATTGTCACCCTGCTTATTTAACTTATATGCAGAGTACATCATGAGAAACGCTGGGCTGGAAGAAACACAAGCTGGAATCAAGATTTCCAGGAGAAATATCAATAACCTCAGATATGCAGATGACACCACCCTTATGGCAGAAAGTGAAGAACTACTAAAGAGCCTCTTGATGAAAGTGAAAGAGGAGAGTGAAAAAGTTGGCTTAAAGCTCAACATTCAGAAAATGAAGATCATGGCATCTGGTCCCATCACTTCATGGCAAATAGATGGGGAAACAGTGGAAACAGTGTCAGACTTTATTTGGGGGGGGGGCTCCAAAATCACTGCAGATGGTGACTGCAGCCATGAAATTAAAAGACGCTTACTCCTTGGAAGGAAAGTTATGACCAACCTAGATAGCATATTCAAAAGCAGAGACATTACTTTGCCAACAAAGGTCCATCTAGTCAAGGCTAAGGTTTGTCCTGTGGTCATGTATGGATGTGAAAGTTGAACTGTGAAGAAGGCTGAGCACCGAAGAATTGATGCTTTTGAACTGTGGTGTTGGAGAAGACTCTTGAGAGTCCCTTGGCCTGCAAGGAGATCAAACCAGTCCATTCTGAAGGAGATCAGCCCTGGGATTACTTTGGAAGGAATGATGCTAAAGTTGAAACTCCAGTACTTTGGACACCTCATGCGAAGAGTTGACTCCTTGGAAAAGACTCTAATGCTGGGAGGGATTGGGGGCAGGAGGAGAAGGGGACGACAGAGGATGAGATGGCTGGATGGCATCACTGACTCGATGGACATGAGTCTGAGTGAACTCCGGGAGTTGGTGATGGACAGGGAGGCCTGGCGTGCTGCGATTCATGGGGTCGCAAAGAGTCAGACACGACTGAGCGACTGAACTGAACTGAACTGAATCAAGGAAAAAGAAGAGAGGTCCCAAGTCAATACAATAAGAAATGAAAGAGCAGATTTACAACAAACACCAAGAAACATAAAAGATCATAAGAGACTACTCTGAACAACTATATACCAATAAAATGCACCACTTGGAAGACATGGGAAAATTCTTAAAAATGGACAATCTCCCAAGACTGAATCAGGAAGAAATACAAAATGTGAACAGAATAATTACAAGTAATGAAATTGAATCTGCAATTATAAAACTCCCAAAAAACAAACATTTATGGCTTTACAGGTGAATTTCCCCAAAAACTTAAGAGAAGAGTTAGCATCTATCCTACTCAAACTATTCCAAAAAATTGCAGAGGATGGAACCATTCTGAACTTATTCCATGGGGACATCATCAACCTGACAGGAAAGTCAGAAAAAGATATCATGAAAAAAAGAAGAAAAGAAAATTGCAGGGATTCCCTGGTAATTCAGTTCAGTTCAGTCACTCAGTCATGTCCAACTCTTTGTGACACCATGGACTACAGAACACCAGGCTTCCCTGTCCATCACTAATGACCGAAGCTTACTCAAACTCATGTCCATCTAGTCAGTGATGCTGTCCAACCATCTCATCACCTGTCGTGCCCTTCTCCTCCCGTCTTCAATCTTTCCCAGCATCAGGGTCTTTCCTAGTGAGTCAATTCTTCACATCAGATGACCAAAGTATTGGAGTTTCAGCTTCAACATCAGCCCTTCCAATGAATAGTCAGGACTAATTTCTTTCAGGATAGACTGGTTGGATGTCTTTGCAGTCCAAGGGACTCTCAACAGTCTTCTCCAACACCACAGTTCAAAAGCATCAATTCTTCGGCACTCAGCTTTCTTTATAGTCCAACTTTCACCTCCATTGTTGACTATTGCAAAAACCATAGCTTTGACTAGATGGACTTTGCTAATAATGCCTCTGGTGTTTAATATGCTGTCTAGGCTGATCATAGCTTTCCTTCCAATGAGCAAGCATCTTAATTTCATAGCTGCAGTCACCATCTGCAGTGATTTTGGAGCCCAAGCCAGTAAAGCTTTTCACTGTTTCCATTGTTTCCCCATCTATTTGCCATGAAGTGATGGGACCGGATGCCATGATCTTAGTTTTTTGAATGTTGAGTTTCAAGCCATCTTTTTTACTCTCCCCTTTCACTTTCATCAAGAGGCTCTTTAGTTCTTCTTCGCCTTCTGCCATAAGGGTAGTTTCATCTGCTTATCTGAGGTTATTGATATTTCTCCTGGAAATCTTGTTTGCAGCTTGTGCTTCATCCAGGCTAGCATTTCGCATGATGTACTCTGAATATAAGTTAAATAAGCAGGGTGACAATATGCAGCCTTGACGTACTCCTTTCCCAATTTGGAACCAGTCTATTGTTCAATGTCCAGTTCTAACTGTTGCTCCTTGAGCTGCATACAGATTTCTCAGGAGCCAGGTCAGGTGGTCTGGTAATCCATTTGTTTCAGAATTTTCCACAGTTTATTGTGATCCACACAGTCCAAGGCTTTGGCATAGACAATAAAGCAGAAATAGATGTTTTTCTGGAACTCTCTTGCTTTTTCAATGATCAGTGGATGTTGGCAGTTTGATCTCTGGTTCCTCTGCCTTCTCTAAAACCAGCCTGAACCTCTGGAAGTTCACGGTTCATGTACTGTTGAAGCCTGGCTTGGAGAATTTTGAGCATTATCTTACTAGCGTGTGAGATAAGTGCAATTGTGCAGTAGTTTAAACATTCTTTGGCATTGCCTTTCTTTGGGATTGGAATGAAAACTGACCTTTTCCAGTCCTGTGGCACTGCTGAGTTTTCCAAATTTGCTGGCATATTGAGTGTAGCACTTTCACAGCATCATCTTTTAGGACTTGAAATAGCTCATGTGGAATTATATCACCTCCACTAGCTCTGTTCGTAGTGATGCTTCCTAAGGCCCACTTGATTTTGTATTCCAGGATATCTGGCTCTAGGTGAGTGACAATACCGTTGTGATTATCTGGGTCATGACAATCTATTTTGTATAGTTCCTCTGTGTATTCTTGCCACCTCTTCTTAATATATCTGCTTCTCTTAGGTCCATACCATTGCTGTCCTTTATTGTGCCCATCTTTGCATGAAATGTTCCCTTGGTATCTCTAATTTTTAAGACGAGATCTCTAGTCTTTTCCATTCTATTGTTTTCCTCTTTTTTCTTTGCATTGATCACTGAGGAAGGTTTTCTTATCTCTCCTTGCTATTCTTTGGAACTCTGCATTCAAATGGGTATATCTTTCCTTTTCTCCTTTGTCTTTAGCTTCTTTTCTTTTCATAGCTATTTGTAAGGCCTCCTCAGACAACCATTTTGCCTTTTTGCATTTCTTTTTCTTGGGATGGTCTTAATCACTGCCTCCTGTACAATTTCACAAGCCTCCACCCCTAGTTTTCCAGGCACTCTCTCTATCAGATCTAACCCCTTGAATATATTTGTCACTTCCACTGTATAATCATAAGGGACTTGATTTAGGTCATACCTGAATGGTCTGGTGGTTTTCCCTACTTTCTAAAATTTAAGTCTGAATTTGGCAACAAGGAGTTCATGATCTGAGCTACAGTCAGCTCCCAGTCTTGTTTTTTTCTGACTGTATAGAGCTTCTCCATGTTTGGCTGCAAAGAATATAATCAATCTGATTTTGGTGTTGACCATCTGGTCATGTCCATGTGTTGAGTCTTCTTTTATGTTGGAAGAGGGTGTTTGCTATGACCTGTGCGTTCTTTGGCAAAACTCTGTTAGCCTTTGCCCTACTTTGTTTTGTACTCCAAGGCCAAATTTGCCTGTTACTCCAGGTATCTCTTGACTTCCTACTTTTGCATTCCAATCTCCTATAATGAAAAGGATATCGTTTTGGGGTGTTAGCTGTAGAAGGTCTTGTAGGTCTTCAACTTCAGCTTCTTCAGCATTACTGGTTGGGCCATAGACTTGGATTACTGTGATATCGAATGGTTACTGGTACTTCAGTGGATAAGAATTCACCTGCCAATGCAGGGAACGTGTGTTCAGTCCCTGCTCTGGGAACATCCCATGTCTTCGAGCAACTAAGCCAGCAAGCCTCAACTACTGAGCCCACATCTTGGAACTACTGAAGCCTGCTGGCCGAGAGCCTGTGCTCTGCAACAAGAGAAGCCACCACAATCAGAAGCCTACACACTGCAGAGAAACTCCATGCATAGCAATGAAGATCCAACATAGCCACAAATAAATCTTTTTTAAAAAAGAAAATAGCAAGCCAATACCACTGATAAACATAGATGCAAAAATTCTCAACAAAATGTTAGCAAACCAGTTTCAACACTATATTAAAAGGATCATACACCACATTTCACCACAGTGAAATTTATCCCAGAGATGCAACGGTTTTTCAGTATCCACAAAAAAAATTAGTGTGGTACACCTACAGATGGCCAACAGATACATAATAACCATATGATCATCTCAGTAGATACAGAAAAAGATTTTTACAAAATTCAACTTCCATGTATGATAAAAAAAAACTCTATAGAAAAGAGGCATAAATAAAATGGTCCTCAACATAATATAGCTCATGTATGACAAACCCACACCTAATATCATACTTAATGGTGAAAAGCTGAAAGCACTTCCTTGAAGATAAGGAACAATACAAGCATGTCTTTGCTTGCAAATTTTATTCAACATAGTGCTGAAAGTCCTTGCCTTAGTAATCAGTAAAGAAAAGGAAATAGAATCCAACTTGGGAAGGAAGAAAGAGAATAGTCAATGTTTTCAGATGACGTGATACTATACATAGAAAATCCTAAAGTGAAAAGAAATGAAGTCACTCAGTCATGCCCAACTCTTTGCTCCCCTATGGACTGTAGCCTACCAGGCTCCTCCGTCCATGGGATTTTCCAGGCAAGAGTACTGGAGTGGGTTACCATTTCCTTCTCCAGAAAATCCTAAAGACAACACCAAAAACTACTAAAGCTAATCAATGTATTGGTAAAGATGCTGGATGCAAAATTAATATACAGAAATTTGTTGCATTTCTGTCTACTAACAATGAACTATCAGAAGGAGAAATTAAGAAGACTATCTCCTTTACTATTGCATCAGAAAGAATAATACCTAGGAAAAAAATCTAAAGTAAAAGACTTGTACCTAAACAGATGGAAAGACACAGTGTTTTCATAGATCTCAGGAATTACTGTTGTTGAAGTGCCCGTACTCCCAAGGCTATTTAAGGATTAAGTGTAACCCCTGTCAAAATACCAATGGCATTTTTCATGAAACTAGAACAAGTAATTCTAAAACTTGTATGGAAACAAAAAGATCTCAAATAGCCAAATCGATATTGAGAAATAACAGAAGAAAGTATCACACTGTGTGACTTTAGACTATACCACTAAGCTGCAGTAATCAAAATAGTATGATACAAGAATAAACACAGACACATAGGTCTATGGAGTTGAATAAAGAGCCCAGATATAAACGCATGCACTTATGGCCAATCTACAACAAAGGAGGTAAGACTATACATTGAAGAAAAAAGCAGTCCTAAAAATAAGTGATGCTGGGAAGACAAGACACCTATGTATGTAGGACTGAAAGTAGAACATTTTCTCACACCATTTACAAAAATAAATTCAAAATGAAATAAGGACTTAATGTAAGACAGGAAACCATATTACTCCTGGAATAAAATATAGGCAGAACACTCTCAGTCATTAATCATAACAGTGTTATTTTATCTGTCTCCTCAGGCAAAGAAAGTGAAAGGAAAAATAAGCAAATAGTAACTACTTAAAAGCTTTTGCACAGCAAAGGAAACAATAAACAAATGAAAAGACAGCCTGTAGAATGGGAAAAGAGTAGTTGTCAATTATGACTGATAAAGGGTTAATATCCAAACTATATAAACAGTTCATACAACTCAATATCAAAAACAACCCAATTTAAAAGTGTGCAATATTGTAAAGTAATTAGCCTCCAATTAAAATAAATAAATTTAAAAAAACATAAAAGGAAGTATATACAAAGAAAATAAATAAAAGTGTGCAAGAGAACCGAATAGACAGTTTTTAAGGAAGACCTACAGATGGTTAATAAGCACAGAAAAGATGTTCAACATCTCTGCAATGCAAATCAGAACTACTAAAAGATATCGCTTCACACTTATCCGAATGGCTATAATCAAATAAGCCACAAATAACAATTGTTGCCAAGGATGTGAATAAAAAGGAACCCTTATTAATTATGCAATCTTGGAATCTTAACTTTTGATCCTAAATAACTACATGTGTAAAGAGGAATATAATCATCACCATCTCATTTTAATATTGTCATTGTTTAGTCAGTCACTAAGTCATATCCAACTGTTTTGCAACCCCGTGGACTGTAGCCCCTCCAGGCTCCTCTGTCCATGGGATTTCCAGGCAAGAATGCTGGAGTGAGTTGCCATTTCCCTCTGCAGGGGATCTTCCTGACCCAGGGATCAAACCCACATCTCCTGCATTGGCAGGTAGATTCTTTAGTACTGAGCAAGTTGGGAAGCCCTATTTTGTATTATTGGTTACTATATAATGTCCCTAGGTTTAAGTCTAGAACTTATTAAGTACTTGTTAAGTCTTAATTATAATTTTGTCTTTTTGTTTGCATGCTGCATTATTTTACCATTTTTATATCCATTGAAATGTGGTAGTTTAGTCATTTTCACTGATGACTAAAAAATAAAATTTGCCTTTCAGTATCATTATATGGGTTCTGAAGTGGCACTTGCATCTGAGAAAATTATCTATGTTTTTAGTCTAATCAACACTGTGAGTATTTACGTTTCATATTTAAATAAGAAGCATTCATGTAAATACAGTAGCATTGTTTGAATAACTAGCATGTGCACTTTTTAAAATACTCATGTACTTATTTGGCTGCATTGGTTCTCAGTTGCCGCACTTGGGTTTGTTCCTCGTGCCTCACTGGCTCAATAGTTGCCATGCATGGTCTTTGTTCCTCTGCAGCATGTGGGATCTTCCTGGACCAGAAATGGAATCCACGACCCTACAGGGAAAAGCAGATTCTTAACTACAGCCCACCAGTGAAGTCTGACATGTGCAATTTTATAAAATGTATACTCCTTCAAACTAGCTTATTCCACCAGTGAATTTCATCTGAAAAAATTATAGTTAATCAGATATATTGGCATTGCATATAAATGTATAGTATTATATTTATGATTACTTATAGCCATATATCATGAATCTCCTATTTTTAGATGTATTCTCAGCTTCAAGTGTCTGTTATATTAACTTCTCTGGAAATCTGGTCAGATCTAAATAAGATTTCAACTGATGGGGATGCACATGATGTACTACAAAGATTTGTGTCCTGGAGAGAAAAATCTTTATTACAAAGCTCCCATGATTTGGCATACTTATTAATGTAAGTAATTTATTTTCATTGGTATAAAGTTTATCAAACTATTTGTAAGTGAACTATCAAAATTGTACACAAAATTTATTATTTAGAATAAAAAAGATAGCTCAAAAAATGACTATGTGAGTACTGTGTTGGCAGAATGCAAACTATAAATCTGATGATTCAATGTAAGACACTAAAGCATGGTAGGCCTGAGTGGTCTGCTTACTTGAGTGGTCTGCTTACTTCTGAGTTTAAAGAACTGAAAATATGGAAAGCCTTGGGAAAATATAGGGCCTGTATGGTTTTAAAGAATTTCACAGAGGTAAATAACCAAGACCAGCATTTTAACATTAAATAAAGCATACATTAGTTAACAGAATGCAATAAATCCATATAAATCTGCTTACATTAGAAAACGTAGGTATGGTAATGTGGCGATCTTATGGAATTTCTATCCTGACCTAAGGTGTAGCTATTTAGCTGCTTGCACTGTAACTTTCAAGAGTCTTTCTATATACTGATTTGATTATTTTGGATGGAAAAAAACCAAAAACATGATTCCAAAAGGCCTTAAGTAATATGGATACATCTATAAATCTCTGGTGTCTCTGTGGAATTTAAGGTCAGGTGTGGAGGTTCAGGAGCAGCTTTAACTAAGGATTAACGTGTGTGTGGACACTTAATGCATCCCATCTCTGTTTTTCCTGATGACTGTGCTGCACACTTTTTCTCTTTCATCCTCCAATCCAACACTTTTTATGCCATCTGAGGTTTTACTACATGCAAATTCATGGCAGTAATCTATCCTGACTTTTATGTCTTAGGACTTTGTCCATCCAGTGTTGACAGCAATGGAGATTAATTTCTGGAAGGATGAGGCACTGCTGGATTTTAAGCTGTGCATCATACAATGTCAAAGTTGACTTTTGAACTTAATTTGGAGGCACCAGGGGAGACTACCGAAATACAAAATGATTGAGAGCATTAGACATGATACACAATATTCATGTTTTAAAGAACGCAGCTTTATTGAGGAATCTAATTCTTAAAGATCATTAAGTTATTAATAATTTAAAGTGCATTTATCCACAAGGAAAACGTTATTATTTAGTTACAGGGACCATCCTAATTATGTAGGAGCAACATATCATGGAATGGCATGTGATCCAAAGTTTGCTGCAGGACTTGCTCTGGTATGTCCCTTCTCTTCAGTAATTATATCATGTTTTGAAAGTTAATATCTTCTTTAAGAACAAAAATGTGTATAGTATATCTAACATCTTATTAAATTAATATTTTAATACAGTGCTGTATTTTTTACTTTAAACCTCACATTGTCATTTTTAATTTTTTTTATTTTCTTAAAATACACATTATGTAAAACTGACCATCTTAAGTATTATATGTTCACTGTGCAGTAGTGTTAAGTCTGTCTGCATTGTTGTGAAGTAGATGTGTAGAATCTTTATCTTGCTTTAGTGAAACTTCTTACACGTTGGCCAGACAGCCTCATTTTCCATACCTCCACCCTCTGGCAACCACGATTCTCCTCTCTGCTTCTGTGAGTATGATATATTTTAGATCCCACATATAAGGTAGACCATACAATATTTGTCTTTCTGTGTCTGGCTTATTTCTCTTTGAATAATACATCCAGCTTCATCCATGTTTTTGAAAAGGGCAGGATTTCATTCTTTTTATGGCTGAATAATATTTCATGTTACTCATATACATATATAAATCATATCATATTATCCATTTGTATATATAGACATTTTCTTTATGCATTCATATATTAGCCACCACTTAGTTTGGTTCCGTATCTTGGTGGTTGTGAATAATGCTACAATTAACATGAGAGATGGGAATGCAGATATCTCTTTGAGATAGTAGCTTCAGTTATTTTGGAGATATACCTAGAAGTGGGTTTGCTGGATCATATGGTATTTCTATGTTTAATATTATGAAGACTCATAATGCTGAGGTCCAGAGTGGTTGCACCATTTTATAATCCCACCAGCATTTCACATTTCATATTTCATTCATCCCACCCTCATTAACAGTTGTTATTCTTTGTTGTTGCTAATTATTCCAAGGGGTATGCGGTGATATCACATTTTGTTTTTGACTGTAGCTTTATAATCACTAGTGATATTGAGCCACCTTTTCATATCCTTTTTGGTGTTTTGTACATCATCTCTGGAGAAATAAATGTTTATTCAAGACCTTAGCCCATATTTTACCTGCATTACATGATTTTCTTGTTTAGTTAAAGCAGTTCTTCTTTTTAGTATCAACATCTTTGGATATCCTTCATCCAGTTCCCCTCCTCTCAAGCTCTGCGCCCTGTATCCGTAAATCTAGTCCCTTTTTTTAGTTTGCTTGTTTGTTTTGAATTATAATTGACCTATATCCCTATGTTGACTTCCCTGGTGGCCCAGTTGGTAAACAGTCTGCCTGCAATGTGGGAGACCTGGGTTGGGAAGATCCCCTGGAGAAGGAAATGGCAACCCACTCCAGTATTCTTGCCTGGAGAATTCCACAGACAGAGGATCCTGGTGAGCTACAGTTCACAGGTTCACAAAGAGTCAGACATGACTAAGTGACTAACTTTCACTTCACCCCTATGTTAGTTTCTGTTATACAAAATATTAATTCAATATTTCTATACTATTCAAAATGCTTATCACAATAAGTCTAGAAATGATACATCATTATACAAAGATTATTGTTCACTCAGTCGTATCTGACTCTTTGCGAGCCCATGAAACTGCAGCATGCCAGGCTTCCCTGTCCTTCACCATCTCCCAGATTTTGCTCAAACTCATTTCCATGGAATCAGTGATGCCATCCAACCATCTCATCTTCTCTTGTCCCCTTCTCCTCCTGCCTTCTATCTTTCCCAGAATCAGAGTCTTTTCTAATGAGTTGGCTCTTCACATCAGGTGGCCAAAGTATCGGAGCTTCAACTTCACCATCAGACCTTCCAATGACCATTCAGAATTGATTTCCTTTAGGATTAACTGGTGTGACCTCCTTGCTGTCCAAGGGACTTTCAACCGTCTTCTCCAACACCACAGCTCAAGCATCAATTCTTTGGCATTCAGGCTCCTTTATGGTCCAACTCACATCCATACATGACTACTGGAAAAACCACAGTTTTGACTATACAGACCTTTGTCAGCAAATTAATGTCTCTCCTTTTTAATACGCTGTCTTGGTTTGTCATAGCTTTTCTTCCAAGGAGCAAGCATCTTTTAATTTCATGGCTGCAGTCACCATCTACAGTGATTTTAGAGCCCAAGAAAATAAAGTTTCTCACTGTTTCCATTGTTTCACTATCTATTTGCCATGAAGTGATGGAACTGGATGCCATGATCTTAATTTTTTGAATGTTCAGTTTTAAGCCAGGTTTTTTTCTACTCTCCTCTTTGACTTTTATCAAAAGTTTCTTTAGTTCCTCTTCGATTTCTGCCGTAAGTGTGATGTCATCTGCATCTCTGAGGTTATTGTTTTTTCTCCCGGCAATCTTGATTTCAGTGTGGGCTTCATCCAGCCCGGCATTTCATGTGATGTACACTGCATGTAAGTTAATAAGCAGAGTGACAATATGCAGCCTTGACATATTCCTGTCCCAGTTGTGAACCAGTCTGTTGTTCTGTGTTCAGTCCTAACTGGAGGCAGGTAAGGTGGACTGGTGTTCACATCTATTGAAGAATTTTCCACAGTTTGTTGTGATCCACTCAGTCAAAGCTTTTAGCGTAGACAATGAAGCATAAGTAGAGGTTTATCTAGAATATTGCTTTTTCTATGATCTAATTGATGTTTGTAATTTGATCTCTGGTTCCTCTGCCTTTCTAAATCAAGGTTGAACTTTTGGAAGTTCACAGTTCATGTACTGTTGAAGCCTGACTTGGAGAATTTTGAGCATTACTTTGCTAAGCTGTGAGATGAGTTCAATTGTATGGTAGTTTGAACATTCTTTAGCATTGCCCTTCTTTGGTATTGGAATGAAAACTGACCTTTTTCAGTTCTGTGGCCACTGCTGAGCTTTCCAGGTTTGCTGGCATATTGAGTGTGGCACTTTCACAGCATCATCTTTTAGGATTTGGAATAACTCAACTGGAATCCATCACCTCCACTAGCATTGTTCACAGTGATGCTTCCTAAGGCCCCCTTGACTTCACATTCCAGGATGTCTGGCTCTAGGTGAGTGATCATACCATCGTGGTTATCTGGGTCATGATGATCTTTTTTGTATAGTTCTTCATGTATTCTTGCCACCTCTTCTTAATATTTTCTGCTTCTGTTCTGTCCATACCATTTCTGTCCTTCATTGTGCCCATCTTTGCATGAAATATTCCCTTGATATCTCCAATTTTCTTAATTGCAAATATACTACATAGGTATTAATTAGATTCCCCACACCTTGCATTTCATACCCATGACTCATTTATTTTGCAATTGGAAGTTGTATCTTTTAATCTTTTTTACCTATTTCTTTACTTCCCCCAGATGCCTCCATTCTGGAAGCCACATGTTTCTTCTCTATATTTATAACTCTGTTTCTGTTTTATGCTTTTTCATTTGTTTTTAGATTCCACATATAAGAAAAATTATATGGTATTTATGTTTCTCTGTCTGACATATTGTGTGTGCTGAATTGTGTCCAGCTCTTTGCAACCCTATGGACAGTAGCCTGCCAGGCTCCTCTGTCTGTGGAATTTGCCAGGCAAGAATACTCGAGTGGGTTGCCATTTCCTTCTCCAGGGGATCTTTCCAACTGAGGGGTTGAACCTACATCACTTGTGTTCCCTGCATCAGCAGACATTTTCTTTACATGAGAAGCCCATTTGACATATTATTCTTAGCCAAGGGACTCTCTAGAGTCTTCTCCAGAAGCAAATTTGAAGGCATCAGTTCTTCAGCATTCAGCCTTCTTTATAGTCCAACTCTTACATCCATACATGACTACTGGAAAAACCATAGCTTTGACTATACAGACCTTTGTAGGCAAAGTGATGTCTCTGATTTTTAACATGCTTTCTGGGTTTGTCATAGCTTTTCTTCCAAGGAGCAAGCATCTTATAATTTTGTGACTGCAGTCACCATCCGCAGTGATTTTGGATCCCCCCCAAAATAAAATATGTCACTGTTTATACTTTTTCCCCATCTATTTGCCATGAAGTGATGGGACAAGATGCCAAGATCTTAGTTTTTTGAATGTTGAGTTTTAAGACAATTTTTTTCACTCTCCTCTTTCATCTTCATCAAGAAGTTCTTTAGTTCCTCTTCGTTTTCTGCCATTAGAGTGGTATCATCTGCATATCTGAAGTTGTTGATTTTTCTCCTGACAATCTTGATTCCAGCTTGTGATTCATTCAGCCTGACATTTTGCATGATGAATTCTCCACAGAAATTAAAGAAACAGGGTGACTATATACAGCCTTGATATATTCATTTTGAATCAGCCTGTTGTTCCATGTTCAATTCTGACCCTTGCTTCTTGCCCTGCTGTGGAATGAATTCCACAGCAAGAATACTGCAGTGGGTAGCCATTCCCTTCTCCAGGGGATCTTCCTCACCCAGGGATCAATCCCAGGTCTCCTCCACTGCAGGCAGATTCTCTACCATCTGAGCTACCAGCGAAGCCCTTGGTGGTCTTATTCCTATGTATTTCATTCTTTTTGATGTGATAATCCATGAAATCGTTTCTTAAATTTCTCTTTCTCATTTTCATTGCTAGTGTGTAGAAATGCAACAAATTTGTCCATATTGATTTTGTAGCCTGCAACTTTACCAAATTCATTGATGAATTCTAGTAGTTTTCTGAAACCATCCTTAGGATCCTACATGTACAATAAATATCATGTCATCTGCAAGCAGTGACAGTTTAACTTCTTCTTTTCCAGTTTGGATTCCCTTTACCTTATTTTCTTTTCTTATAGCTGTAGCTAGGACTATCATGGCATCTGGTCCCATCACTTCATGGGAAATAGATGGGGAAATGATGGAAATAGTGTCAGACTTTATTTGGGGGGGCTCCAAAATCACTGCAGATGGTGATTGCAGCCATAAAATTAAAAGACAATTACTCCTTGGAAGAAAAGTTATGACCAACCTAGATAGCATATTGAAAAGCAGAGACATTACTTTGCCAACAAAGGTCTGTCTAGTCAAGGTTATGGTTTTCCAGTGGTCATGTATGGATGCGAGAGTTGGACTCAGTGAAGAAAGCTGAGCGCCGAAGAATTGATGCTTTTGAACTGTGGTGTTGGAAAAGACTCTTGAGAGTCCCTTGGCCTGCAAGGAGATCCAACCAGTCCATCCAAAAGGAGATCAGCCCTGGGTGTTCTTTGGAAGGAATGATGCTAAAGCTGAAACTCCTGTACATTGCCACCTCATGCAAAGAGTTGACTCATTGGAAAAGACTCTGATGCTGGGAGGGATTGGGGGCAGGAGGAGAAGGGGACGACAGAGGTTGAGATGGCTGGATGGCATCACCGACTCGATGGACTTGAGTTTCAGTGAACTCCGGAAGTTGGTGATGGACAGGGAGGCCTGGCGTGCTGCGATTCATGGGATCGCAAAGAGTTGGACACGACTGAGCAACTGAACTGAACTGAACTGAGGACTTTCAAAGCTATGTTGAATATATGTGGTGAGAGTGGACATCCTTGTCTTTTTCCTGATCATAGAGGAAATGCTTTCAGCTTTTCACAATTAAGTATGATGTTAGCTGTAGGTTTGCCATATATGGTCATTATTATGTTGAGGTATGTTTCCACTCTGCCCAGGTTCTGGAGAGCTGTTATCATAAATATTGCTAAATTTTGTCAAAAGGTTTTCTGCATTTATTGAGATTATCATCTGGTCTTTATTCTTCAATTTGTTGATGTGATGTATCACATTGATTAATTTGCATATACTGAAAAATCCTTCCGTCCCTTGAATGAATGATCTTTCTAATGTATTGTTGGATTTGAATTGATAGTATTTTGTTGAGGATTTTTGCATCTGTATTCATCAGTGATATTGGCCTGTAATTTTGTTTTTGTGTGATATCTTTGTCTGGTTTCAGAGTGATAGTGGCCTCATAGAATGAATTTGGAAGTTTTCCTTCCTCTACAATTTTTGGAATTGTTTCAGAGGATAAGTGTTAACTTCTCTAAATGTTTGATAGAATTTACCTGTGAAGCCATTGGGTCATTGACTTTTGTTTGTTGGAAGTTTTTTTTTTTTAACTGGGAAATTTTATTTTATTTTATTTTATTACTTTACAATATTGTATTGGTTTTGCCATGCATCAACATGCATCTGCCACGGGTGTACACGTGTTCCCCATCCTAAACCCCCCTCCCACCTGTTGGAAGTTTTTAATCATAGTTTCAATTTCAGTGCTTGTGATTCATCTGTTCATATTTTCTGTTTCTTCCTGGTTCAGTCTTGGGAAATTGTATCTAAGAATTTGTCATTTCACCCAGGTTTTCCATTTATGATCCTTTGTATTCCTATGAAGTCAGTTGTATCTTCCCTTTTTTCATTTCTAACTTTATTGTTTTGAGTCCTCTCACTTTTTTTTCCTGATGTGTCTGGTTTAAGATTTCTCAACTTAGTTTTATCTTTTCAAATCAGCAGCTTTTAGTTTCATTGATATTCACAGTGGTTTTCTTTGTCTATATCTCATTTATTTCTGCTGTTATCTTCATGATTCTCTTCCTTCTACTAAATTTAGGTTTCATTTCTTCTTTTTCTATTTGTTTTAGGTGTAAGCTTACATTCTTTATTTGAGGTTTTTCTTATTTTTTGAGGTAGAATTTCTATAAACTTCCCTCTCAGAACTGCTTTTAACTGCATCCCATAGGTTTTGGACCATTGTGCTTTCATTTTCATCTGTCTCTAGGTAAATTTTTATTTTGTCTTTGATTTTTTTAGTGATCCATTGGTTGTTTAGTAGCATATTGTTTAGCTGTCACGTGTTTCTGGTTTTTTTAAAATAGATTTTTACTGTAGCTTATTTCAAATCTCATAGCATTGTGATCAGAAAAGATGCTTGATGTGATTTCAGGTTTTTTATATTTACCAAGGCTCACCTTGTGGCCCAGCATGTGGTCATTCCTGGAGGATGTTCCCTGTGCACTTGAGAGGAATGTGTAGACTGTCTCTTTTGGATGGAATGTTCTAGAAATATCAGTTAAGTCCTAGTGATCTAAGGTGCATTGGAATTCAAGGCCTTTGTTTCCTTATTAGTTTTCTATAGGCATTATCAGTCCATTGAGGAAAGAGGGGTGTTAAAGCCCCCACTATTATTGTGTTACTGTCAATTTCTTCCTTTATGGTTGTGTGTATTTGCCTTACATATTCAGGTGCTCCTAAGTTGGTTCTGTATACATTTATAATTGTTATATCTTTTTCTGGAATTGAACCCTTGATTATTGTGTAGGGTCCTTCTTTGTCTCTTATAACAGTTTTTGTTTTAAAGTCTACTTTTTCTGAACATATCATTCCTTCCCCAGCTTTTTTTAATTTCTATTTGTGTGGAATACCATCCCCTTACTTTCAGTCTGTAAGATTCCCTAGCTCTGACAAGAGTCTCTTGTAGATAGCATATATACCAGTCTTGTTTTTGTATCCACTCAGGCAGTCTTTGTCTTTTGGTTGGTGCATTTAATCCATTTACATTTAAGGTAATTATCAACATGTATTATCCTATTACCATTTGGGTTTATCTTTTATAGATCTTTTCCTTCCCTTGTGTTTCCTGCTTAGAGAAGTTCCTTTAGCATTTACTGTAAAGCTGGTTTTGTGGTGCTGAATTCTCTTATGTTTTCCTTGGCTGTAAACCTTTTGATTTCTCCATCAAATCTGAACCTAGAGTCTTGCTAGGTAGAGGATTCTTGGTTGTAGTTTCTTCCTCTTCATCACTGTAAATATACTTTGCCATTGACTTCTGGCTTGTAGAGTTTCTGTTGAGAAATCAGCTGATAACCTTAAGGAAGTTTGCTTGTATGTTATTTGTCATTTTCCATGGTTACTTTTAATATATTATCTTTGTTAGTTTGATTATTATGCGTCTCCGTGTATTCCTCTTTGGGTTTATCCTGCATGGGACTCTCTTTACCTCTTTGACTTGGTTGACTGTTTCCTTTCCTATGTTAGGAAAATTTTCAGCTACCATCTCTTCAAATGTTTTCTTAGGTAACTTTTTCTTTTCTCCTTCTGTGATCCTTGTAATATGATGTTTGTACATTTAATGTTGCCCCAAAGGGCTCTTTAGGCTGTCTGCATTTCTTTTCATTATTTTTTTCTATTTTCTGTTTTGCGTCAGTGATTTCCACCATTTTGTCTTCCAGGGCCCTGATCCGTCCTTCTGTCTCAGTTAATTCTGCTGTGGATTGCTTCTACTGTATTGTTCCTCTCTGTTTATTCTTTAGTTCTTCTAGGTAGGGCTTTGGTAAACATTTGCATATTCTTCATTCTTTTTTCTGAGATCTTGAGTCATCTTCAATATAGTTGTCCTGGATTCTTTTTCTGGATGGTTACCTATCTCTACTTCATTTAGTTGTTTTTCTGGGATTTCATCTTTTCCTTCATCTGGAGATGTAATCCTCAACACTTCCATTTTGATTAACTTTCTGTGATTGTGATTTTTCTTTTGGAAGCTGTGGGATTACAATTCTACTTTCTTCTCTGTCTGCCCTCTGGTTGTTGAGGAAGGAACTGATGGGAGGAACTGGTAGTGTGAAAAACTGAGTCTTGCTCTGATGGGTAGGGCTGTGCTCAATTACACTTTGATCCTGTTGTCTTCTGATGGATGAGCCTGTGCTCCCTCTTTGCTAGTTGTTTGGCCTGAGGTGATGAGGCCTGGAACCTACAGGCTCTGTGGTAGGGCAAATGGTGACCTCCAAGAAGGCTCTTGCCAAGGGGAACCTCCCAGAACTGCTGCTTCAAATGTCCCTATCCTGGAAATGAGCCACTGCCAACCCATATCTCAGCAGAAAACCTTCCAAACCTAGCTGGTAGGTCTGATTCAGTCTCCTGTGTGGTCATTGCTCCTCTCCCCTGAGTCCTGTTGCACACAAGATTTTGTTTGTGTCCTGCAAGAATAGAGTCTCTGTTTGCCTCAGTCCTGTGCAAGACCTGCAGTCAAATCCTGCTCTCCTTCAAAGTCAGATTTCTTGGGGATTCCTAGTCACTTGGATAGATCCCTGGGTTGTGAAGCTTGGCATGGGGCTCAGAACCTTCACAGCAATGGGAGAACTTCTTTGGTATTGTTGCTGTCCAGTTTGTGGGTCACCCAGCATCAGCTGGATATGGGATTTCATTTTGTCATGATTGCGCTCTTCCTACCATCTTGTTTGAAAAGTCAAAACAAACAAACAAAAAAGAAAACTCCTTTGTCTCTGGACATGGAGTATCCATTTTTCTGGGTTCCATCATCCTCCTATTGATGTTTGTTCAACAGCTAGTTGTGATTTTCTTTGTAGGGTCCACTTGGATTTTCCTAGTTTGAATTCGTCAAGCTTCTTAAATCTGCGTGTGCTCAGATTCCTAACATTTGTGACACTGAGTTTCTTGAATACGTTTTCTTTCCCTTTCTCTTTCTGAGACACCCATAGTGCATATGTTGGTTATTTTGTCACAGTCTTCCTCTCTACATTATGTTTTTGTTTTTTGCTTCTGTGAAAAAAAATTGTTTCAAATGACTTGTCTTCATTTCTGATTGTTTCTTTTGCCTAATAAAGTCTCGTTTTAATCAGATCAGATCAGTTGCTCAGTCGTGTCCGACTCTTTGCGACCCCATGAATCACAGCACGCCAGGCCTCCCTGTCCATCACCAACTTCCAGAGTTCACTGAGACTCACATCCGTCGAGTCAGTGATGCCATCCAGCCATCTCATCCTCTGTCGTCCCCTTCTCCTCCTGCCCCCAATCCCTCCCAGCATCAGAGTTTTTTCCAATGAGTCAAATCTTTTTAATAACCCTCAGTAAAATTTTAAGTTTATTGTTTGTATTGATACATAACCATGATTAATTTTTTAATATTTTATTACTCTACAGATATTTATTTCTGAAATTTTCAGATATTTCAGTTCAAATCAGTACGGTCACTCAGTTGTGTCTGACTCTTTGCAACCCCATGAATTGCAGCATGCCAGGCCTCCCTGTCCATCACCATTTCCTGGTGTTCACTCAAACTCATGTCTATCAAGTCAGTGATGCCATTCAGCCATCTCATCCTCTGCCGTCCCCTTCTCCTCCTGCCCCCAATCCCTCCCAGCATCAGGGTCTTTTCCAATGAGTCAGCTCTTTGCATGAGGTGGCCAAAGCAATGGAGTTTCAGCTTTAGCATGATTCCTTCCAAAGAAATCCCAGGGCTGATCTCCTTCAGAATGGACTGGTTGGATCTCCTTGCAGACTCTCAAGAGTCTTCTCCAACACCACAGTTCAAAAGCATCAATTCTTCGGCACTCAGCATCCTTCACAGTCCAACTCTCACATCCATACATGACCACAGAAAAACCATAGCCTTGACTAGACGGACCTTTGTTAGCAAAGTAATGTCTCTGCTTTTCAATATGCTATCTAGGTTGGACATAACTTTCCTTCCAAGGAGTAAGCATCTTTTAATTTCATGGCTGCAGTCACCATCTGCAGTGATTTTGGAGCCCAAAAAAATAAAGTCTGACACTGTTTCCACTGTTTCCCAATCCATTTCCAATGAAGTGCTGGGACCGGACGCCATGATTTTCGTTTTCTGAATATTGAGCTTTGAGCCAACGTTTTCACTCTCCTCTTTCAATTTCATCAAGAGGCTATTGAGTTCCTCTTCACTTTCTGCCATAAGGGTGGTGTCATCTGTATATCTGAGATTATTGATATTTCTCCTGGCAATCTTGATTCCAACTTGTGCTTCTTCCAGCCCAGTGTTTCTCATGATGTACTCTGCATATAAGTTAAATAAGCAGGGTGACAGTATACAGCCTTGAGGTATTCCTTTTCCTATTTGGAACCAGTCTGTTGTTCCATGTCCAGTTCTAACTGTTCCTTCCTGACCTGAAAATAGGTTTCTCAAGAGGCAGATCAGGTGGTCTGGTATTCCCATCTCTTTCAGAATTTTCCACAGTTTATTGTGATCCACACAGTCAAAGGCTTTGGCATAGTCAATAAAGCAGAAATAGATATTTTTTTGGAACTCTCTTGCTTTTTCCATGATCCAGTGGATGTTGGCAATTTGATCTCTCGTTCCTCTGCCTTTTCAAAAACCAACTTGAACATCTGGAAGTTCACAGTTCACATATTGCTGAAGCCTGGCTTGGAGAATTTTGAGCATTACTTTACTAACGTATGAAATGAGTACAATTGTGCGGTAGTTTGAGCATTCTTTGGCATTGCCTTTCTTTGGGATTGGAATGAAAACTGACCTTTTCCAGTCCTGTGGCCACTGCTGAGTTTTCCAAATTTGCTGGCATATTGAGTGCAGCACTTTGACAGCATCATCTTTCAGGGTTTGAAATAGCTCAACTAGAATTCCATCACCTCCACTGGCTTTGTTCTTAGTGATGCTTGCTAAGGCCCACTTGACTTCACATTCCAGGATGTCTGGCTCTAGGTCAGTGATCACACCATCGTGATTATCTGGGTTGTGAAGATCTTTTTTGTACAGTTCTCCTGTGTATTCTTGCCACCTTCTCTTAATATCTTCTGCTTCTGTTAGGTCCATACCATTTCTGTCCTTTATCAAGCCCATCTTTGCATGAAATGTTCCTTTTGTATCTCTAATTTTCTTGAAGAGATCTCTAGTTTTTCCCATTCTGTTGTTTTCCTCTATTTCTTTGCATTGATCACTGAGGAAGGCTTTCTTAACTCTTCTTGCTATTCTTTGGAACTCTACATTCAGATGCTTATATCTTTCCTTTTCTCCTTTGCTTTTCGCTTCTCTTCTTCTCACAGTTATTTGTAAGGCCTCCTCAGACAGCCATTTTGCTTTTTTGCATTTCTTTTCCATGGGAATGGTCTTGATCCCTGTCTCCTGTACAATGTCACGAACCTCCGTCCATAGTTCATCAGGCACTCTATCTATCAGATCTAGTCCCTTAAATCTATTTCTCACTTCCACTGTATAATCACAGGGATTTGATTTAGGTCATACCTGAATGGTCTAGTGGTTTTCCCTACTTTCTTCAATTTAAGTCTGAATTTAGTAATAAGGAGTTCATGATCTGAGCCACAGTCAGCTCCTGGTCTTGTTTTTGTTGACTGTATAGAGCTTCTCCATCTTTGGCTGCAAAGAATAT
The DNA here is from genome assembly GCF_000754665.1 of Bison bison bison. Classification (NCBI taxonomy): domain Eukaryota; kingdom Metazoa; phylum Chordata; class Mammalia; order Artiodactyla; family Bovidae; genus Bison; species Bison bison. The sequence goes on along the minus strand of NW_011494808.1, from coordinate 362,399 downwards.
AATCAATCTGATTTCGGTGTTGAGCATCTGGTAATGTCCATGTCTAGAGTCTTCTCTTGTGCTATTGGAAGAGGGTGTTTGCTATGACCAGTGCATTTTCTTGGCAAAACTCTATTAGTCTTTGCCCTGCTTCATTCCATATTCCAAGGCCAAATTTGCCTGTTACTCCAGGTGTTTCTTGACTTCCTACTTTTGCATTCCAGTCCCCTATAATGAAAAGGACATCTTTTTTGGGTGTTAGTTCTAAAAGGTCTTGTAGGTCCTCATAGAACCATTCAACTTCAGCTTCTTCAGAGTTACTGGTTGGGGCATAGACTTGGATTACTGTGATATTGACTTGTTTGCCTTGGAAACGAACAGAGATCATTCTGTCGTTTTTGAGATTGCATCTAAGTACTGCATTTCGGACTCTTTTGTTGACTATGATGGCTACTCCATTTCTTCTAAGGGATTCCTGCCCACAGTAGTAGATATAATGGTCTTAAGATACTTCAGATACTTAAGGATAAGTAATTATGTAAAGCCAATTAAGTTAGTTGATCCTATCATTACACTAAAATGGAAAATTATTTGATTATATCAATAGATGCAGAAAATGCATTTGACAATTTTAAGACAATTTATGATTAAGCTCACCAAAATAGTGAGAGAAGCAAACTAGAACCTCACAAAGAATCATTTAGAAAACAATAGAGCTTACATCAAATTTAATGTTTAGAGATGAAGTGCTTCCCACTAAGATTTGGAACAAGGCGAGAATTTAACTTGCCACTCTTATTCAGTTTTGTGCCTGTGTGCAAAACTGATGATACCAAGTATTGTGAGGACTTGGAGCAGAGGAACCGTCATTCATGTTGATGAATTAGACTTTAGACAGTTTGGTAATCTCATAAAATTCAACATTGCCTGACTTCATGATCTAGTAATTATCCCCTATACCATTTAGAAAATTTCACTGAAAACTTGTATCCACAGAAAGTTGGACCTGATTGCATATAGCAACTCTATTTATAATTGCCAGAAATTAAAAGCACACAACATGTCCTTTGATACATGAGTGGATAAAGAAACAAGACATAAAGAGAAATTTTATTCAGTATTCAGAAAATTAGTCATCAAGCAATATAAAGACATGGAGGAATTTTAAATGCATAGTGGTTAGTAAAAGAAGCCAGTTTGAAAAGTCTACACACTGTATCATTCCAAATCTACTACAATCTGGAAAAGGCAAAACTATGGAGATAGTTAAAAACATCATTGATTACCAACCAGGGCTTTGTGTGTTGCTTTCATCACTACTCAAGTTTTATTGTTTTAATGCTAGTATTTTGCCTTTAGGAAAAAACTGATTTTATCCTAAAACTATTTCTGACATTAAAACTGACTGTCAGTTAAACTCTTAAGAATCTGTGCATTTTTTCAAGTATTCAAATTAAAAGTATTATAGTTACTGAAACAATGATTAATCTTCTCAGAATACTTTTTCAGTTTATTAGAATTAAATCAGTAGCATGTAATGAAAGCATATATTATTAATAGTATTGTTTATATATGAGTGCCATTTGTATTGAGAGTACTATTATCCTAAAAGAATAACAAAATCTAACTTTGCCAATGTTCTTAAGAAAATAATGAGCTTTATATAAAAGTTTATTAAATTTGTATTTGCATTTAGCTAATATAGCCACAATTACATGAAAAAACCAGGGATTGAAAAAAATAACTTGAGCAACCATTTTGTTTTTTATTCCTTTTAGTATTCGAAGATGATAACTTTAGAGGCATTTTCAGTTATTTTCACGCAGTTACTTGGAATTATGCTGGGATTAAAGTATAATAATAACATCTATGAATGTTCCTGTCCAGGAATCGCATGCATAATGAATCCTGAAGCAATGTAAGATGTGATTTTTATGAAAACTTTGTCTTCTTTTGGGAGATATTTATAGCATTTCTTGATGTACTATATCTTTGATATAACATAGATAAAAGCATTTTTACTAAATACCTATGAATTATTTTAATGTTTATTAAAGGAATGAGTATTTGATATTGTAGGAAATGTGCTTCATATTTCTATGCTCAGTGCTGTAGTATCAAGTCATTGATGATGAGTTCTTGTGAAGCACTGGAATCTTGATGTGAGATTTATTCATCCTATCAAAAAAATTTAAGCATGTACAGTTACAAGAATTGTGTTAGTCTGTCATATGAATGATTAATAAGATAGAAAAGTGTTATATATTTTGTATTAGTCTATCAGGGACAGAATTTTAAAGTCAACATGAGAATAAGCAAAATTTAAATGACTTATATTAAATGCCTAGAGAAAAATAAATAGGGAATACATGGAGAAGAGAAACTTTATGATAAAAAAGGGGGGTCTAGGAAGCTTTCTATGAGACAAAACTCATGTTGGGACCTGAAACAGAAAAAATAAGTCTGGTCACATGAAGAACTCGTTGAAAACTTTTCAGGGAAAGACAGTGAAGTGATACGTGGATATGAAGAAATGTTAAAAGCTCAAAAGACTGGAAAGGATAAAACAAACCAAAAGAAATGACTGAAATTATATGGAAGAATATTAAAAGCATAGAATTTTTTTAAAGATGGTAAAATACAATCAGGTTAAAGAATCATGATTCAGAGAAAGAGGTCCAGGAAGGACTAGAAAATGTAGGAAAGAAGCTAAGCAAGCAATCATGATGCAGAAATTGGGATTTTATGATAAATGTAACAAAACACATTTTAATTGATTTATGCAGCATGGATAATAAAATATGTTTTGTAACATGAATGTTAAAAATTTCACACAGAATAACAATAGGGTAATACTGTTACTGAATTAAGTCCTATGGACCCTAGCTTCTCTGCCTGGACAGGGGATGGTTCTTGGTTTGTTTTATTCAAGAAGCAGAGTAATGAAACGGAAGCTGAGATACCTCAACAGATAAAATTTCTTCAATGGACAAAGAATGAAGAAGTTCACAGATGAACTTCTCACCCACGTGGTGATAGGGATTTACTTTTAAAAAGTAAAGACGAAGGAAGGAAGAGTAAGGCTAGTGATGCAGAAGCATATGCATTAGTCCTCCAGGGAAGGGGCAGGGCTTTTTCAAAGGAGTGGGGTGCCTACATTTATCAATCCTTTTTGAACAATAATGTCCATTTATGGGCACTGGTAGGTGTGTCATTTAATACTCTAATGTAGTAAAATAAACATATAATGAGACTCACGATCTCTTGGAGTTCTGATTGCTCACCATCTTGGACCCAGCTATTTCTTTCTTTATTTTATTATTGTGTGTGTGTGTGTGTGTGTGTGTGTGTGTGTGTTTCATTTGTTTGTTGCTTTCTTTCTTATTTCTGGACCCTTTACTTTAGAGATTTATGGTAACTCTTGCTAAATGTGCAGGGTGATAGGTTTTGAGCAAAGACTGGAGCAGATTTTGAGCAAAGATTGGAGCAGCTCTGCCAGTGGTATTTGGTAAATGATGATTCTCATAGTATACAGCAGTTTTGTAAGTTTGAGAGAAAGGGAGATGAGAAAGCTCTGGTCAGAGGGACTTGCTTGCTGGGTCCCATGGGACTTTAATAATCACAATTGAAGAAGTAAGTTCTTAGCCAGCTGTCTCCCCAGGGCACTACCCAGAGACGAGATTGAAACACACCGCAGACTTTCTGTGAAAGTGGCCTATTGTTTAACATGTCCAGGAGATTTTGTCTGAAAGGGAAGCTTCCTCTTTGGCACACATCTTATAGCCTTTGGTGATTCTCTCAACAAGCAGAGCCCAGTGGGACTAATGTCACCCTCCCATTTGCTTTCTCCAGTTCCTGAAGAAAGCACCCCAAATTTTGAGAATGCCACCCATCATTCCTCTCTATATTGCCTTCCTCTGTTGACCTGTGGAACTTATGCTTACACTCAGAAGTGTGTATAATTTGCATACTTTAAAGGCTGCTAACTGAAGGTCAGGTTTCCAATCACCCCAATCTTAGGTGCTAAGTCAGGTCCTTCATTTTAGGACATTGACAGGTCTGATCATACCCTTAACAACTCAAAGACACTGAGAATGAAATTGGCTGATGCTTGGACAATATGAAAATTTTCAAAGAAAAGCAAAATCTAGGATCGGCTTGAATGACTAGATTCATCTTGTTTATCGTCACTCCTTCAAGACTGGGAGAGATGAGTGTTTTGTCTAGAGTTAGATAAACAAGAGACAATTAAGTTAAATGCAGAAACAACAGAATAGATTCCAAGCAAAAGAATAAGATATCATAAAATGACCATAATCAAATGGATATAAATGAATTACCCAGTAAAGAATTCAGAATAATATACTGAAAGATGCTCACCAAGAAAAGGAGAAGACTGGATGAACAATGTGAGAACATAAAACCACAGGAAATATAAAGAAATACTGCATGGAAGTCAGAGGACTGAAGAATACAAAACTAAACTGAAATATACAATAGAATATTGTAGTGATAAACTAAAAAGAGCATAGAAAGGATTAACAAACTCAGCAAAAGGAAAAATTACTACACAAGCATTAAGGTAATAAGACAACATCATGTGGACCAATAATCACATTATATAGGTTCCAGAAGAGTGAGAAAGGGACAGAAAACTTTTTTGAAGAAATAATGGCTGAAGTGTTCCCTAACTTGGGAAAGGAGACAGATATCCAGATTTAAAGAGCCCAGAATTGTAAATAAGGTGAATTCAATGAGACCCACACCAAGAAACATAGTTAAAACATCAAACATTAAAGACAGGAACCTTCTTAGAAGCAACAGCTTATTACATACAGGGGAACCTCTTATAAGAACATGAGGAGCTTTGACAGCAGTCACATTGCAGGCCAGTAGGTAGTAGTAAGGTAAATGCACAATGCTGAAAGAAAAAGACTACTTTTACCAAGCAAAGGTGTCATTCAGAATTGAAGAGAAGAGATAAGAGTTTTACAGACATGCAAAATCTAAAGGAGTTTAACACCATTAGTCCGACCTTAGTAGAAATAGTAAATGGAGTTCTTTAATGTTTAGAAAAGGTACTAATTAGTAAAAGGAAAACATAAGAAGTATAAGTCTCAATGGTAAAAGTAAATACATACTGAAATTCAGAATAATTGAAAAAGTAAAGTAGGCAATTGGGCTTCCGAATCTGCCTACAATGTGAGAGACCTGGTTTGATCCCTGGGTTGGGAAGATCCCCTGGAGAATAGAATGGGTACCCACTCCAGTATTCTGACCTGGAGAATTGCATGGACTATATATAGTCCATGGGGTTGCAAAGAGACAGACATGACTGAGTGGCTTTCACTTTCACTTTCACTTTCAAAGCAGGTAATTAAAGGTAACATGGTTTGCATAAAAGTCAAGTGTCATGAAAATTACAACTATAATATTGTGATAAGCTATATGTAACATAACAAGTTATAAAATGTTATACAAAGCATAAAACCTGTTGAGGAAAATAAATATATTCTAAGTCAAAATATAGAGTGCATTTGAAACTTTGTTATCTACTTAGACTGTGAGAGATATATATTGTATGTGCAAGCCTTATGGTAACCATAAAACAAAAACAAAACAAAAATCAAACCAAACCCATAACCAAACAAACAAACAAAAAAAAAAGTGGAAGCACAAAAGAGAAAAAAAAAAGAAGGAATGCAGGAAGAGAGCAAGAGCAGAGGAAAGCATCAGAGGAACAACAAAATAGCCAGAAAAGAAGGAGCAAAATGACAATAAGTTCATGCCATCAATAATTACTTTTAAAGCAAATGTATCAAATTTTCCAGTCAAAAGACAGGATGGATGATGAATGAAAAGCAAGACCCACCACTCTCATACCTACAAGTGATTCCAGGCAGGCGTAAGGATACACAAACTAAAAGTGAAAGGATGGAAAAAGATATTACACATAAAGAGAAACCCAAAGAGAGCTGGAGTGACTATACTAATATCAGATAAAAATGGACTTTAAAACAAATAATGATAATAAGAGATAAAGAAGGGTACTGCTTATTTATATCAGGAAAGAAGTAACTATATACTTACTTATATACAGTAAGAAGAAATAACATTTATTAATATACATACACTCAACATTTGTTGTTTTTATTGTTTCATTGTTTACTTGCGAAGTCATGTCCAACTCTTTTGCAGCCTCATAGACTATAGCCCACCAGGCTCATCTGTCCATGGGATTTTCTAGAATAGAATACTGGAATAGGTTGCCATTTCCTTCTCCAGGGTATCTTCCTGACCCAGGGATCATACCCACGTCTCCTGCTTGGCAGACAGATTCTTTACCAATGAGTCACAGGGAAGCCTGCACTCAACACAGAATAAACTAAATACTTAAAGCAAATATGGACAGGAATAAAAGGACAAACAGACAGTAAAACAGTAATAGTAGGAAACTTTTAAGTACCTATGTATTTCATCAGATAGATCATCCAGGCAGAATGTCAAAAAAGACACATTGGCTGTAATGAAACCTTAGGCCTGATAGATTGACCCGTATTACAGAACATTCCACCCAACAGAAGTAGAACTCACATTCTTCTCAAGTGTATTTGAAGCATTCTCCTGAATAGATCATATGTTAGACCACAAAACAAGTTTCAACCAGTTAAAGAATTTCAAAACCATATTCAACATCTTTTCTAACCCCAATAGTATAAACCTGGACATAAATTAAAAGAAGAAAACTGGAAAACTCAAAAATATGTGAAGACTAAACAAGGTACCACTAAATAATCATGTGCCAACAAAGAAAGAAAAGAAAGCTCAAAAAGGACCTTGAGAGCAACAAAAATGGAAATACGACATACTGAAATTTATGCCATGCAGACAAAGCAGTTGTAAGTAGAAGTTTATGGCGATAAACCACTATTTCAGGGAAAAGCTTAAAAAAAAAAAAAAAAAAACCATCCTAATCTATACCAGAAAAAAGAAGAACAAATGAAGTCCAAGTTAGTAGATGAAAGGAAGTATCAAAAGTCACAGTGAAAATAAATGAAATAGATAATAAAAAGATACTAGAAAAAGATCAGTGAAGCCAAGAAATCGTTCTCTGAGATTTTAAACAAGATTGACAAACTTTTAGCTCAAAACTCTTCAAAAAAAAGAGCAAAAAGATTCAAATTTTAAAAATTAAAAATGAAAGACAATATGTTGCAAATAATACTACATAAAACAAAAGATTATAAGAGACTATTATAAACAATTATTATACATGAACAATTTGGAAAATCTAAGAGAAATGAATAATAATCTAGGAACATAGGACCTTCCAATACTGAATCATAAAGAAATACAAAACTTGAACAGATTGATTACCTATACGGAGACTGAATCAGGAATCAAAAACCTTCCAGCAACCAAAAGTCCAGGACCACTAGTTTCCCTGGTGAGCTATACAAAACATTCAAGAAGAATTCCTACAAATCTTCAAACTCTTCTGAAAAATAGAAGAGGAGGGAAATTTTTCAATCAATATTTTATGAGGCCAGCACTGTTTTCATACTGAAACAAACAAGGATAGCATGAAAAAAAATAAATGTTATGGTTTTGATGAATTTTGATGCAAAAGTCTTCAGCAAAATATTAGCAAGCCTAATTCAACAGTACATAGACATAGTTAAGGTGTTTGAGGAGTAGGTGGGTGTAGAGTACATCTCTCTCCGTGGATGATGCGTCAGGAATACACCTTCAGTTGCAGAAGTTCTCTCAGAACACCAGTTGAAAGTGGACAGGAGTCCCTTACCACTGAAAAGGAATGTATAGATTGATGCAAAACTTGGCAGGACAAAGGAAGGAGGAGAGTGATCAGGACTGAACTTGCATCCAGAGTATAGGGGAACTGAAGCATCAGTCAGATCCCTACAGCAGGGCAATATTTTGGGACAGTGGAAGCTATAGGAGAATGCAGCAGCTGATCTATGACAGTCTGAATGGAAAGAGAACCACAGAGACAATCCTTGAGGGCAGCCCCTCCCTTCCCTGGACAGGGACACAAGTCTCTTGGAATGTGTGGCAGCTGGGAGCTGGAGCATATAGACTGGAGAGCAGTCTCAGGGTAAAGTCTGTTGTTGACTATGGGGAGACAACTTGAGGGGACGTCAGGGAGGAGATTGTGGTGGAAAAGGCCAGACAGCTGTGGAGGAAAGGCGATACTGCTGAGTCATGGACAAGGGGTGGAGCCATCACTGTAGCCTCTCTCCCCACATGCCACCACCAGCAGCTGACCCAGGGAGGGTGGCCTTTTAAGTACCCAATGCAGTGAGCAATAGAGAAGGACCCCAGCCAGGGGAGCCCTTTAAGTACCTGGTACACCTTATATGCAGAGTACATCATGAGAAATGCTGGGCTGGAAGAAGCACAAGCTGGAATCAAGATTGCCAGGAGAAATATCAATAACCTCAGATATGTAGATGGCACCACCCTTATGGCAGAAAGTGAAGAGGAACTCAAAAGCCTCTTGATGAAAATGAAAGAGGAGAGTGAAAACGTTGGCTTAAAGCTCAACATTCAGAAAACGAAGATCATGGCATCTGGTCCCATCACTTCATGGGAAATAGATGGGGAAACAGTGGAAACAGTGTCAGACTTTATTTTTTGGGGCTCCAAAATCACTGCAGACAGTGACTGCAGCCATGAAATTAAAAGACGCTTACTCCTTGGAAGGAAAGTTATGTCCAACCTAGACAGCATATTCAAAAGCAGAGACATTACTTTGCCAACAAAGGTCCATCTAGTCAAGGCTATGGTTTTTCCAGTGGTCATATATGGATGTGAGAGCTGGACTGTGAAGAAAGCTGAGCACCGAAGAATTGATGCTTTTGAACTGTGGTGTTGGAGAAGACTCTTGAGAGTCCCTTGGACTCAAGGAGATCCAACCTGTCCATTCTGAAGGAGATCAGCCCTGGGATTTCTTTGGAGGGAATGATGCTGAAGCTGAAACTCCAGTACTTTGGCCGCCTCATGGGAAATGTTGACTCATTTGAAAAGACCCTGATGCTGGGAGGGATTGGGGGCAGGAGGAGAAGGGGACGACAGAGGATGAGATGGCTGGAGGGCATCACTGACTTGATGGACATGAGTCTGGGTAAACTCCTGGAGTTGGTGATGGACAGGGAGGCCTGGCGTGCTGCGATTCATGGGGTCTCAGAGAGCTGGACATGACTGAGCGACTGAACTGAACTGAACTGAACACCAATAGAGAAAGGACCCCAGTCAGGGGAGGCACTTAAGTGCCTGACATGATGAACAACAGAGAAGGACCAGCCAGAAAGTCTCTTTGAGCGCCAGCTGCCTGAGGCTAGAAAAGTCTGTAAGTGCCATAACTCCTGCTCCTGAGGTTGCCAGGGTCCCTGCACATTGGCCCTGCCAGGGTCCCTGCAATCCAAGCGGCTCCACCACCTCCATTCTTAATCCTCAGTGAGGCAGAGGTGCCAGAGGCTTGAAAAAATCCTAGTAGCACCATATCTCCTGTCCCAATCGCTTCTGGCTCCTCTGGGTACCTGGCACTGTTAGAGGCCCTGTGTTCCAAGCTGCCACACCACCGCTACAGTAGATCCCCACTGCTGCAGAGCTGCCAGAGGCTAGAGAAAACCCCAAAAGAGCCATGTCTCCTACTCCCCTGACCTCCAGCTCCCCTGCATACCTGGAGCTGCCAGAGCACCTGTGATCCAAGCAGCTGCACCACCCCCACACCAGGTCCTCCCTGGAGCAGAACCCAGTCCTCCAGGGCAGCCTCGGGAGCAAACTCCTGCGGACAACCCACATGTAGAGGTGGAGATGAAACCACAATTGAACCCCAGGGTCAGTGTGGCTAGGGAAGAGGATTGAAAACCTTCCTATCAACTGTACAAGCTGCAGATTAAAGCCAAATAACCAACTAGGCAAACTCTGTGTCTATGAAATGTATAAAGGGACAATGAGAATTCCCACAGAACAGAAGACACTAACTCTGGCAGCTGTGGACACTGGAGGCCAGAATACGCAGGTGTAGGGCCAGAATCTGAGCTGTCCCGATAGCAGGTCCAGAGACCAGCTCAGTATTGGAGGGCATCCTAGGGACGTAGAGGTGGACTGTAACTCACAGTGAGGAAAAGGACGCTTGACAACAGAGATCAGACAAAAGCTATTAATATTATTATTATATTTTGATTTGTTCTCCAAAGAAGACATACAGATTGCTAATAAACACATGAAAAGATGCTCAACATCACTCATTATGAGAAAACTGCAAATCACAACTATAGTGAGATATCACCTCACACCAGTCAGAAGGACCGTCATCAAAAATCTACAAATAATAACCGCTAGAGAGGGCGTGGAGAAAAGGGAAGCCTCTTACATTGTTGATGGGAATGGAAATAGATACAGCTGCTATAGAAGACAGTATGGAGATTCCTTAAAAAGCTAGGAATTAAACTACCATATCACACACACACACACACACACACACACACACACACACAGAGAAATCGCTCAGTCGTGTCTGACTCTTTCCGACCCCATGGATTGTAGCCCACCAGGCTCCTCGGTCCATGGGATTTTCCAGGCATGAATACTGGAGTGGGTTGCTATTTCCTTCTCCAGCGGATCTTCCTGACCCAGAGATCGAACCCGTGTGTCCCGCATTGTAGGCAGATGCTTTACCGTCTGAGCTACCAGGGAAGTCCATCAAAAACACAGAAGAGTAGTAGCAAGTTTCAAAAGGATGTCAGTTGAGATCTTTTACAGATGAAATCTACTTCCTAGAAGTCAACTCGCCAATTATATGCACAGCTGGAGACAAGAGGCTGCAAAAAGGTCCAGCTGGAAAATATCTCGGGTACCCAATTAGATCCAGTTATTCTGCGTCTGTGGATTTAAAATGATCATCATCCACGGTGGAATAGATGTGTCCCTCATTGCTCAGAAAATCCACAGCTAGCTTGATTGAGGCTACGGACATGTGTTGCAGTTAGTTCTTGAGCTCCTGAAAGTTCAATCCTTCAGGTCTTGGGCAAGCCTTGATCAAATTCAGCACCTGGTTCTGGGCCACAGTGAGGCCATTTGCTGGTATGAAGTTATTCCCACCGAAATTGCCAGCTTCACCCATTCCTGGATTGCTGATAGGTGCTCTCCCTGCTGAAGGCTGGCCGTTCAACTTGCTCAGCGTCATGTGTGCATTGACTACTTCCAGAATATGTGTGGTGAACTCATTCATATCCTCCAGGGGCATGATCTTAAAGGCTACTAGGCTTTTCTTGTTCCATATGACCCAACAATCCCACTACTGGGCATATACCTTGAGAGAGCCATAATTGAAATCAACCCATGTACCTCAATGTTCACTGAAGCACTATTTCTGATAGCTGGGACATGGAAGCAACCTAGATGCCGATTGACAGATGAATGGATAAAGAAGCTGTGGTACATATATGCAAATGAATATTACTCAACCATAAAATGGAATGCATATGAGTCAGGGCTACTGAGGTGGATGAACGTAGAGCCATTAAAACAAGGTGAATTAAGTCAGAGAAAACGAAGTATTGCACATTAACATATAGATATGGAATCTAGAAAGATGGTGCTGATGAACCTATTTGCAGAGCAGCAATGGAGACACAGACATGGAGAACAGAATTATGGTCTCGGGGAGGGGGCAAGGAGAGGGTGGGAGAAATGGAGACAGTAGCAAGGAAACATATTCACTCCCGTATGTCAAAGAGATAGCCCGTGGGGATTTGATGTATGACTCAGGGAGCCCAAACCAGGGCTTGGTGACAACCTAGAAGTGTGAGATGGGGTGGGGGTGGGAAGGAGGTTCAAGAGGGAGGGGACACATATATATGTGGCTGATTCATGTTAATATATGGCAGAAACCAACATAATATTGTAAAGCAATATCTTTCAACTAAAAATA
>NW_011494808.1:347511-350301 GCF_000754665.1 Bison bison bison | reverse complement strand
AATCAAATTCAACAGCACATTAAAATGATCATGTGTCATGTAAGGGCTTCCCTGGCGGTGCTAGTGGTAAAGAATCCATCTATCAATGCAGGAGACTTATGAGATGAGAGTTTGATTCAGGGTCAGGAAGATCCCCTGGAGAAAGGCATGGCAACCCACTCCAGTATTCTTGCCTGGAGACTCCCATGGATGGAAAAGTCTGGTGGGCTTCAGTCCTTGAGGTCACAAAGAGTCAGCTAAGATCGAAATGTCTTGGCATGCACACACACATAACATGAAGAGAGGGGTTTATTTAAAGGGTGCAGGAGTGAGTCAACACCTGTAACTCAATATGTTATACCCCATTTACAAAAAATGATAAAAATATATTCATCTCAATAAATTTAAAAATATTTGAAAAAATTCAAATCCATTTATGATAAATACTCTTAACAAAGTAGACATGGTGGAACGTGCTTCAACTTAATATGGTTATATATGACAAACCACAGCTAACATCCTACTCAACATTGCAGGGACTTCCCTGGCAGTCCAGTGGTTAAGACTCTGAGCTTCTCCTGTAGAAATCATGGGTTCAGTCCTGGTCAGGAAACTAGGATCCTGCATGCTGCATGGTGTGCCCAAAAACAAAATATGCAAAACAAAAAACAATGTAAAGATGGGTGATTTCCTTCTAACATCTGGCAACAAGACAAGGTTGCACAGTCTTGCCACTTTTATTCAAAATGGTATTGACGCAGATGACATGATTTTGTACATAGTAGAAAACCCTAAAGGACTCTACCAAAAACTGTCAGAAGTAATAAGCATATTCAGGGAAGTTACAGTATGCAAAGTTAATATATAAAATACTTTGTATTGCTATATACTAAAAACACATTTTCAGAAATAGAGATTAAGAAAGAAATCCCATTTACAATAGCATCAAAAAGAATAAATTACTTAGAATAAATTTAAAGGCCAAGAAAGTGAAAGATGTGTACTGAGAAATATAAGACATTGATGAAAGGAATGAAATAATATGCTAGGAAACAAAAAATACTTCATGCTTATTTACTGGAAGAATTAATATTGTTAAACTATCCATATAAGGACTGGAAAAGGTCAGTCCTTACCCCAATTTCCAAGAAAGGTAGTACTAAAGAATGTTCCAACCATAGGATAATTGCTCTCTTCTCCCATGCTAGTAAGGTCATGCTTAAAATCTAGCATGCTAGGCTTCAGTGTTATGCAAACTAAGAACTTTCAGATATCTAAGCTGGGTTTAGAAAAGGCAGAGGAACCAGAGATCAAATTGCTAACATTCGCTGGATCAGAGAGAAAACAAGGGAATTCCAGAAAAATATTAACCTCTGTTTCATCAGTTGGTCCAAAGCCTTTACTATGTGGTTCATGATAAACTGTGGAAAGCTCTTAAAGAGACAGGCATACTACACTATCTTACCTGTCTCCTGAGAAACCTTATGCAGGTCCAGAGGCAACAGTTAGAACCCTGTATGGAACAACCGATTGGTTCAAGATGGAGAAAGGAGTATGACAAAACTGTCTGCTGTCACCCTGTTTGTTTAACCTATACGCTTAGCACATCATGAGAAATGCCAGGCTGAATGAGTCACAAGCTGGAAACAAGATAGGTGGGAGAAATATCAACAACCTCAGATATATGGATGATACCACTCTAACGGCAGAAAGTTAAGAGGAACTAAGGAACTAAAGAGCCTCTTGATGAGGGTGAAGGAGGACAGTGAAAGAGCTGGCTTAAAATTAAATATTAAACTAAGAGCATGGCATCTGGCCCCATGACTTCATGGCAAATACAAGGGGGAAAGTGGAAGTAGTGACAGATATCTTCTTCTTGGGCCCTAAGATCTTTGCAGATTGTGACTGGAGCAATGAAATCAGAAGACAGTTGCTTCTAAGCAGGGAAAAAAAAGTGAAGTCATTCAGTCATGTCCAACTCTTTGCTACTCCATGGACTATAGCTTACCAAGCTCCTCTATCCATGAGATTTTCCAGGAAAGGGTACCGGAGTGGGTTGCCATTTCCTTCTCCAGAGGATCTTCCCTGGAGATCGAACCCAGGGATCGAACCCAGGTCTTCCACATTGCAGTCAGATGCTTTACCATCTGAGCCACCAGGGAAGCTATGTCAAACCTAGACAGTGTGTTGAAAGCACAGACATTACTCTGTCGGCAAAGGTCTGTATAGACAGGGCTGTAGATGACAAGTACAGGTCATCTATACTTGTGAGAGCTGGGCCGTAAGGAAGGCAGAGCACCAAAGAATTGATGCCTTCAAACTGTGGAAGAAATGATGCTAAAGAGTCCCTTGGACAGCAAGAAGATCAAACCAGTCAATCTTAGGGGAAATCAACCCTGAATACTCATTGTAAGGACTGAAACTGAAGCAGAAGCTTCAGTATCTTGGGCATCTGATGCTAATATCCAGCTCATTGAAAAAGTCCCTGATGCTGGGAAAGATTGAGGGCAGAAGGAGAAGAGGGCATCAGAAGATGAGATGGCTGGATGGCATCACCAATACAGTGGACATGAACTTGGGCAAATTTCGGGAGATGGCGAGGTACAGGGAGGCCTGGCGTTTTGCCATTCGCAAAGAGTTGGACACAACTGGGTGACTGAACAGCAAAAATCTATATTATCCAAATCAGTCTGCACATTCAATATAATCCCTATTCAAATTGCAGTGATACTTTTCCCAGATATAAAATTAGTTCAGTTCAGTCGCTCAGTCGTGTCCAACTCTCTGAGACCCCATGAATCGCAGCATGCC
>NW_011494808.1:333583-347400 GCF_000754665.1 Bison bison bison | reverse complement strand
ATACATGACCACTGGAAAAACCATAGCCTTGACTAGACAGACCTTTGCTGGCAAAGTAATGTCTCTGCTTTTCAACATGCTATCTAGGTTGGTCATAACTTTCCTTCCAAGGAGTAAGCGTCTTTTAATTTCATGGCTGCAATCACCATCTGCAGTGATTCAATCCTAAAATTTGAATGGACCCTGAATAGCCATGATAACCTTGAGAAAGAACAAAGTTGGAGACATCATGTGCCTGATTCCAGGACTAAGATAGACAAGATACAAATAAGCCATGAGCATTTGTGTCAGAATATAAGAAGATGTTCAAAGAATTTGGATATGTGCCTCATGGACACAAAACAGTTTGAAGGAGTCTTCCAACAGGAAATCTAGGACAATCTGAAAGTCATATGTAATGTTAATTAATGATTAAAACACCTTTTAGTGTACTAGGAAAATTTGAGTCCATATTCATATAAATACATGAAAATATTATTTTGAAGTGAATAAATATATTGATGGATATATTAAAATAAGGTTATAAAAGATATATATACATAGTGAATATATTGAAAATATAACTAGGAAGGATATATATACATAAAACTTCTCCCCAAATAATTATTAAGAGATAAGGAGAGAAAGAGATGTTAGAGTATAGACTTTAATCACCTAATCAAAATGACTTTTTTCAAAAACGTAACAAGTTGGAATCGTGTGCTGTTAGGATGCAATGGAGCAGACAGACTCAGCAACACTTCTGTGATGCATTTAACAACATACATAACCTCAGTTTAAGTACTGGGAAACATTTCACAAACCTAAACTGAGGCACATTTTCCCAAATAATCAGCCTGAGACTATAAAACTTTTGAATGTCAGAAATGCCACAAAAAAGTGTAGTCAACTAAACTAAGGCGATAGGAGTACTAAAGGCAGTGGTTGGTTCTGAAGTGGATCTTTTTAATGTAGAGTGCCAGTACCGTGATGAAGGGGAAATTTGAACCTGATAAAAGAATTAAATGTTAACAACATATCTTTGTTTCCTGTTATTGAAGGTCTGTTTTAAGAGAATTCAGTTCTCTATATGAGTTATACATTAAAATTATTATTATTCAACTCGTTTAGGAAACAAAATTTGTTTCTCATGTCATTTCTCTAAGTATGAGTTTGTTACTAATTTAAACAAAAACCCATTAAACAGTGTAGTAGAAATATAGAAATATCAAACTAGAGAGAATCTAGGGTTTATGTATTCTATATACTTCATGCTGAGCTGTTTTAATTTTGTTACCAAAATAAAAATAATTCTGACTTTTAATTAATTCAATCAAACATTGTGTTTATTCTTTCAGTTTTCTATATTATCCCTAGTATGTATCATTTTCTTAATAATAATTAGTTCTTACTATAATGATTATAATCTTGACAATGTTGTAAATAATAAGCAAAGTAATAAACAGTAAGTTGTACTTAAATAGAGCCTTTTTGTCAACAAGCACTGTTTTGTTTAACACGTCCTCAATTATGCAACCTCATTAACATCCTCTACTTATTAGATATCTGTTATACTGAATTAGAATAGAAATGAGCTTATTCTTTTATTACTAATTGAATTAAAAATAAAGCACTCTCCATTTCTTGGCTATCTCTAATGAAGAAGTAAATAATTCACAGCATGTTATTGAAGAGTGTTACTTTGATAGTGATTTCATTCCTTTTAACTAAGAAATACAATTTAATTTTAGACGTTCCCATGGCATAAAGTTTTTTAGCAGTTGCAGCATAGATGAATTTAAACATACAACTTCACAGCCTAAATTTGAATGTCTTCAGAATCGAACAGTTCCAAAAGTGGTTCCCCAAGGAAGACAATCCATTTGCGGCAATGGAGTTCTGGAGCCACCTGAACAATGTGACTGTGGTTCCATGGAGGTTAGTGGAAAAGACTGATATTTGTTTTTGTGTTTGTCACGTAATCTCACAAATGTAGATGTGACATAAAGGGGGAAAACTTGAAAAAACAATTGTTCCATATAGTCAAACATCTAAGATGGGGGGCATGTGATAACTTGGCTCATCCAGAATTTGAAGTTGAACAATTTAAGAATAGGGTAAATGCAGCCCAGGGTTGAATGAAGATTTTCCTTACTGTGTAAATATTACCCATCTTTCTGTATCATAAACATCAATTCCAACAGTAGTATAATTATCACCTAAATTATCCATGAATTCCTTTAAAGTGACTGATTTAAATCACTGAGTTATTAAATGTATGCTGTTGTTCACATCTTCATCTTCTAATTTCAGTCCTTGCATCGGGGGAACTTCATTTATTTTAGCTTGGTTTCACAAAATTGAATTAAAGAACAGAGACATCACTTTGCCCACAAAGAACCATATAGTCAAAGCCGTGGGTTTTCCAGTAGTCATGTATGGATGTGAGAGTTGGACCATAAAGGCTGAATACCAAAGAATTTATACTCTTGAATTATAAAGTTGGAGAAGACTCTTGAGAGTCCTTTGAACTGCAAGGAGATCAAACCAGTCAATTCGAAAGAAAATAAACTCTGAATAGTCATTGGAAAGACTGATGCTAAAGCTGAAGTTCCAATACTTTGGCCACCTGATGCAAACAAATTGACTCACAATACCCTGATGCTGGGAAAGATTGAAGGCAGGAGGAGAAAGGGACAACAGAGGATGAGATGGTTGGATGGCAACACCAACTCAATGGATATGAGTTTGAGCAAGCTCTGGGAGATGGTGAAGGACAGGGAAGCCTGGCACACTGCAGTCCATGGGGTGGCAAAGAGTCGGACACGACTGAGCAACTGAACTGAACTGATAGGTTCATGGATTATAATAAATGCATCACCACATCTGTTATATTCCAGTGTCGTGTTATTATTTTTGGTCAACTCTCATCTCTTATTTTGGAGTTGCTTTTTATGAATATTCTTGAGCATATAAACCACCTCAGTCAGTTCAGTCACTCAGTTGTGTCCGACCCTTTGAGACCCCATGGACTGCAGCACGCCAGGCTTCCCTGTCCATCATCAACTCCCGGAGTTTGCTGAGACTCATGCCTATCGAGTCAGTGATGCCATCCAACCATTTCATCCTCTGTTGTCCCCTTCTCTTCCGGACTTCAATCTTTCCCAGCATCAGGGTCTTTTCCAATGAGTCATTTCTTCGCATCAAGTGGCCAAAGTATTGCAGTTTCAGCTTCAGCATCAGTCCTTCCAATGGGTATTCAAGACTGATTTTCTTTAGGATGGACTGGTTGTATCTCCTTGCAGTCCAAGGGACTCTCAAGAGTCTTCTCCAACACCACAGTTCAAAAGCATCAATTCTTCTGCACTCAGCTTTCTTTATAATCCAACTCTTACATCCATATATGACTACCGGAAAAACCATAGTTTTAACTACACAGGCCTTTATCAGCAAAGTAATGTCTCTGCTTTTTAATATGCTGTCTAGGTTGATCAGAGCTTTTCTTCCAAGGAGCAAGAGTCTTTTAATTTCATGGCTGCTGTCACCATCTGCAATGATTTTGGAGCCCAAAACAGTAAAGTCTTTCACTGTTTCCATTGTTTCCCCATCTATTTGTCATGAAGTAATGGGACAAGATACCATGATCTTAATTTTCTGAATGTTGAGCTTTAAGCCAACTTTCTCACTCTCCTCTTTCACTTTCATCAAAAGGCTCTTTAGTTCTTCTTTGCTTTCTGCCATAAGGGTGGTGTCATCTGCATATTTGAGGTTATTGATATTTCTCCCGGCAATCTTGATTCCAGCTTGTGCTTCATCCAGCCCAGCGTTTCTCATTATGTACTCTGCACATAAGTTAAATAAGCAGGGTGACAGTATACAGCCTTAACGTACTCCTTTCCCAATTTTGAACCAGTCTGTTGTTCCATGGCTGGTTCTAAGTGTTGCCTCTTGAGCTGCATACAGATTTCTCAGGAGGCAGGTCATGTAGTCTAGTATTACCATCTCTTTCAGAATTTTCCACAGTTTGTTGTGATCCACACAGTCAAAGGCTTTAGCGTAGTCAATGAAGCAGAAGTAGATGTTTTTCTGGAGTTCTTGCTTTTTCTATGATCCAGTGGATGTTGGCAAATCTAGGTCTTTAGTCTAGATTTCCATTATACATTGAGTGCTGTCAAAATACACTGTCTACTGTAGGCTCTCTCTTTGATTCTAGATTTTCGATATTAGGCTATCACGTCACTAATTTTTGTTTTATTTTCCACACTATTAATATTTAGTGAGGGTTTAATATTCCATCTTCACTAAATTCACTTGCTGTTTTTCATTGCCATGTTTATATTGTGAAGCATAACAATCTTCTTAATAATGAAACATGAAAAAGAAAAAATGATTATTATCTGATTCTTATAGATATTACAAGTGTTAAATAAGAATAGAATTTGGGATATACTTTAGTAATATGCCATTAGTGTAACTGCATTATGTTTCATTTTATAAAGGACAAGTATCCAGGTATAATAAAATATCTAATAAATTACTATTCTATAAGAATTTTAGCAGAACAGATATATTCCACTTATAGTTACATTTACAACATACTACTCAAAATACTTAATGTAAAATAAAAATACATATATGTATATATATATTTATATATATAACAGAAACATTTTACACCTTCACATATTTACTGGGGTTAATGTGGAATAAAATTTTATACAGAAGCTCTTGGAACAAATCACAAAAGAAAAGTGGCAATTTTCAGATTTCACAATATCACAGTAATAAAAATATTTTTAAAACCTGCCAAAATAGAAATAAGTTGTCATGACAAATTGCAAAACAATATAAAATATATAAGTGGCTAGGGGCTAATATTATTAATACAAAAGTGCTTAGAAATAAAGGAAATAAATAGAATATCTCAACAAAAAGGATGCATAAACATATGAAATAAACTAAATTGTGAAGATATGTGAGATTGAAACAGATATAAACAGTTATTTGTGCCTATTCACTTTATTCATTTTAAAATATTACTTATCAATATTGTATTGGTTTAACCTCCAATTAAAATAAGTTTATATTAAAAATAAAATTAAAAATATATTACTTATCAGTCTTATATCACTCTTACACTAACTAAACTCTATAAAAAGAAGGAAATAAATGTGTATTATGAAAGAGCTCTTCAGATCAGATCAGACCAGATCAGTCGCTCAGTCGTGTCCGACTCTTTGTGACCCCATGAATCACAGCACGCCAGGCCTCCCTGTCCATCACCAACTCCCGGAGTTCACTCAGACTCACGTCCATCGAGTCAGTGATGCCATCCAGCCATCTCATCCTCTGTCGTCCCCTTCTCCTCTTGCCCCCAATCCCTCCCAGCATCAGAGTCTTTTCCAATGAGTCCATTCTTCACATGAGGTGGCCAAAATACTGGACTTTCAGCTTTAGCATCATTCCTTCCAAAGAAATCCCAGGGCTGATCGCCTTCAGAATGGACTGGTTGGATCTCCTTGCAGTCCAAGGGACTCTCAAGAGTCTTCTCCAACACCACAGTTCAAAAGCATCAATTCTTTGGCGCTCAGCTTTATTCACAGTCCAACTCTCACATCCATACATGACCACAGGAAAAACCATAGCCTTGACTAGACGAACCTTTGTTGGCAAAGTAACGTCTCTGCTTTTGAATATGCTATCTAGGTTGGTCATAACTTTCCTTCCAAGAGCTCTTAACACTTTTTAATTCTTTGAACTAATAACTTTTAGAATCAATCTTTAATATACAAGAGCTAAAAAGTGAAAAAAATTTCTTTGAAATGACACAACCACAATATGCTGTTGTTATTTGGAAACCTCTATTTTGTCACATCCAAAAACACTTATATAGTCACAGAACATCTTGAGGAGAATTGATAAGACAGATAAGTAGTTTCCTAGTGGCTCAGACGGTAAAGAATCTACCTGCAATGTGGGAGACCCAGGTTCGATCCTGGATTAAGAAGATCCCTTGGAGAAGGGACGGCTACCCATTCCAGTATTCTGGCCTGGAGAATTCCATGAACAGAGGAACCTCGCAAGGCTACAGCCCATGGAGTCACAAAGAGCTGGACACGACTGAGCAAGTAACGCACACATACACACACACACACAAATGAAAAAAAAAATCTCAAAATTTATTGTCCGTATGTTTATGAACACAAAAAGATTGAAATAAATTGCATTACATTTTTTAAATATAAATTTATTTATTTTAATTGGAGGTTAATTACTTTACAATATTGTATTGGTTTTGCCCTACATTTTTAACAGTCAAATCTTCAGCATAGAATCATGAATGATTTCATTACCACTTTTTTCTATATCAAAATACATTGTCTAGGTGAAGAGGTGCTAAAAATAGATACAGATATAAAAATTATACTGTGATGTAGAGACATGTCTTAAGATATTACGACAATAAGTAAAATGATTTAGTTCAAAATTATTTAACTTGATTGCCTTTGCTTTCAGAATTGTGAGCATACTAAATGCTGTAATCCTTTAAACTGCTTACTGATTGGAAATGCAGACTGTGGTTCTGGACCATGTTGTGGAAAAAAAACTTGTATGGTAAGTTTTCAGAATATTGCCTTATTTTCCTCCATGAAATTCTTGCTTTTGTGGGCTTTTTAGCTTTTTTCACATAATTTTTACTCATCTTTCAAATATATTACTGTATGTTCTTGATTCATACACAGTTGATTTCAGAATTGAGAGGTCTTTAGATCTTTTCCAATCAACTATTTAGCCCTACCTCTAACCTTATTGCTTCAATCCCTACTCAGAAAACAACTTCAGGTAATTTGGGTGTTGTGAGTTCCTCTTGGTCATAATTGAATGTAGCTCCTCACAATCTACTTATGACAAAATTATGAGTAAGCCACTCCACACACACTTGAGATACAATATTTGAATAAACAGACAATTATACTAGTAACCCCTCACTTTGGAAGTAGCAGAAAAAAAGGAATTCATAGGGAATAGTCAGCAATATGTAGCATATCTAATACTGAAGATTAACTTTGTCAATCACTCACTGAATCCTTGACTTCCCTTGGGCA
Source organism: Bison bison bison (assembly GCF_000754665.1). Lineage (NCBI taxonomy): Eukaryota > Metazoa > Chordata > Mammalia > Artiodactyla > Bovidae > Bison > Bison bison. Next base: position 340,315 of record NW_011494808.1, on the reverse strand, counting down.
GTTTTCCCCTCAATTTTCCTTCATAGCCACCTCTGATAGGAGACTGGGTAAGATCTCTATTCTAGGGAGGGCTTCATTTTAGCAGCTCACCTTTTTGTGTGTCAAACTGGGAGGCTATGACACACGTGAATGCTGACTGATTAGAGGTTTTGTCGTCAGGTCTGTTTTTCCACTGCCAATGAAAATCTCTCCCCACGCCGTTTCACCCTGTTCTCTGCATGCTCTTTTTCACTCAGTGGGCTAGTTCTTAAAGCCAATGTTCATTTGTTTCAAGGCACATTAATGTAGAGGCCAGGCTAGGGTTTCCACTTCTTAGCAATAAACTGTGTTGTTCTTTCCTTCCCCAGAACTCTCATCTTTGTCTTTCCGTCTCCAAATCAGTGAGACTGAACAATTGAATTTTCTAAACAGTCCATTTCCATCTGGACTCCCCAGGTGGTGCTAAAGAGCCTGCCTGCCAGGAGAATCCCATGGACAGAGGAGCCTGGCCCCTGCAATCCACAGGGTTACAAAGGGTTGGAGATGATTGAAGTGACTTAGTACACACCCACCATTGCCCTCAACCTACATCTCAAAGGATAATTCTTTGCAACAGAGATAATTCCTGCATTTGGTCCAGTGAAAATTCATAGTGTAAGTTTCTAGGGAGAGATTCAGGGTAACAGCAGTGAAATCTGTAAAGAAGTTCCAACTAAAACCTGTAACTCCAGCTATCACCTTCTGTTTTTAACATCCAGGACTGCATTTATTGGTCTGTAGAAGGTAGCCCTGGACAGCCTTTTCATTTTTCACACTTGAAGGCACCTGTGACTCAATTCTAGTTCTGGGAATATACCCACCACCACCATCTGCCCAGGACTTTCCTCCTCAATCTTGACGCATGCTTCAATGTCCTATGTTAGTTCCCATTAAATTTCTTACATATTATAGCATAAAATCTAGCTTTTGCTGTCTTTTCAAGGGTTGCAGGTGCCTCTCATTACTGACCATAACCTTAAAAGGCTTTTTATTTTTTTATCTGTCTACTTTCCATCCTACTTTCCACTGACATGGTCTGAAATGTAATGCTTTGATCCAGCGTGTTTTTTTTTTTTTTCTTATAAATTTTCAGTTTAGATGGACACAAGTCCAAGTGCAAAGATATGGAAGACCAATACTTTAACGTGCTATTATCCGACACATAACAGGGACTAACATGTTTTAGCCAGTACCCAGACTTTCCTCTCTGAAGTTTTAAGAAGCTGTGTCTGGTACTGCACACCAGCAATTATCATGGGTCAGTTGTATCTTGATGATGAACAGACGAGCAAAGAATAAGAAACAAGCACTCAGGAAGCTTACATACGACATGAGTTCAGCATCATGCTCAAGTGAATCTTTGTTTCAAACAGGAGCAACAAGATTCTTGTGCTATACGTCAGTTGGATATCCTTGCTTTTTCTTGGCAGTTCTCAGACAAGCTTTTCCTGTGTGCAGTACTGATAGCTCAGCGCAGATCCTGGCTTTTCTAGTCTATACTGTGTGGTATTTCAGAAGAGCAGAGGGATCCCCTCTTTCCCAACACCTATGTCCAGCCCTGGCAGCAGCAGAAGCCCTGACCTACCATTACATTCTAAGTTAAATTTCCCACCACTGTGTCTAGGGAGAAGTGTTCTGATTGTCATCCTGAATCAGAAGCAGTTTCATAGTAGAAGTGGAGTTAGTCCTGAAAGGAAATAACTTGAAGGGCAAAAAGGACAAGGGTGTCCACTAAGAAACATTTTAGAAACCTGGAAAGACCAGCATCTGAGTTAGTTAAAATATTTCGGGAGTGCAATGGATTAGTCCCCAGGAATCAAAAGTTGAAAAACAGATATGCATAGTGTTATCTCAGATATTTTCTGTTTATCTTGAAGTGAATACTCAGGATAACCAAAGCATTGTAACTAAGAGAACATTCACTAGGGCCATTTTTAAATTGAAGTTCAAGTCACACAGTGAAAAGTTAGCCATTTTAAAGTGCATTTAGTGTGCTGAGTAGCATTCAGCGCATTCACAGTGTTGTGCAGCCACCGCCTTGACCTGGTTCCACAGTCGCTTCCTCACCCAAACAGGAGACCCCAACCCATGATGCACCTGCTCTCCTCTCTCCCTTCCCCTCAGTTCCTGGCAACCAGCACTGCATTCGGTCTCTAAGGATTTCCCTACTCTGGACATTTCATAGAACTAGAACCATACAGTGGGAAACGTTGTGTCTGGTTTCTTCACTAAATACAGTGTTTCCGAGTTTCAGTCACCTTGTACCATACATCAGTACTCCATTCCTTTATGTGGCTGAACACATTCCATTGTCCATACCACAGTTTGTTTACATATTAGGGGGCATTTGGGTTCTTTCCAAACTATTTCACCAGAACTTTTAAGCAGATTTATAGTTTAAATACTTACAAACATAACGGTAATGAAAATGATAGCTACAAATTCAATGCTGTTATTTAATTTTTTTACATTTGTTATACTACTTCAGGGAGAAGGCAATGGCACCCCACTCCAGGACTCTTGCCTGGAAAATCCCATGGACAGAGGAGCCTGGTGGGCTGCAGTCCATGGGGTCGCTAAGAGTCGGACACGACTGAGCGACTTCACTCTCACTTTTCACTTTCATGCATTGGAGAAGGAAATGGCAACCCACTCCAGTGTTCTTGCCTGGAGAATCCCAGGGACGGGAGCCTGGTGGGCTACCATCTCTGGGGTCGCACAGAGTCGGACACGACTGAAGCGACTTAGCAGCAGCAGCAGCATACTACTTCAAAGCAAATATGTGTTTTTCCTTTTCTCACAGATACTTGATAGAGGAACAGAGTGTAGGAGAAGCACTGATCCATGTGATTTTCCAGAATTTTGCAATGGGATATCTGAATTTTGTGTACCTGATATGAGAGCTGCCGACTTACAAACGTGCAATAATAAATCTTCCTATTGCTTTAGAGGAATATGCCAAGATAGAACAAAGCAGTGCATCACTTTGTTTGGAAAATGTAATAATTTATCTTTTCCTCTGAGCTTTATTTTTAAGCTATCTTTTTTCTAAAGTCAGTAAAACACCAAAATAAAAAGGACTGTTTGTTAAATCCAAATTCGAACATAAAATTGAAATCATTGTAACTTTGAACTACGTCAAGAGGTAAAACAGACCCAATAAGAACAGGAGAAAATGAATAGGATATTAGTCAAATTTGAGGTGGTTGGGAGAAAGTGAGTGGAATTTAGAATTGAAGATGAGAGAGTGCAGAAGACTGTAGGATTTCTCAATTATTTCTGCTCTAACATACCAGCTCTCCTGTTCTTAAGTGGGTAGTTTTCAGTAAGTGTTTCTTCTTCTTGTGTAGCCAATAGACAATACTGAAATTTGTAAGAGATGACATTGACGAGGCATTATTGTTTAGATATTTCAGTATTAATTTACCACAGTTTTAGTTTTTAATTTTTTAAAGATGAGTAATTGGAAATGTGTTTATGTTTTTAGATGCTAAAGAATCTAGTTATCAGTGTACAGAAGAAGTGAATTATCAAGACGATGATTTTGGAAACTGTCTAGGAAGAACTTGTTTTTTTCAGTATGTACTTAGAAATTTATACATTTTTCAAATGCCTGTGTGAGTGTCTGTGTGTTTGTATACTGCCAAGACTCACTTAATGCAAATGAAAGATTAACCTGGTTTACATAGATTAATTTATATGTTGCACTTTATTAGTTGGTGTACGTTCTGAATAGCTTTGGTGTTATGATCTCAGTAACATTTTGAATTATCCTCATATTTGGTACTGTTTTTTTATCTAATCTCTTGTGTCTCTAAGAGACCTGTGGGCATTAAGAGTTTTGTGTTTTGGTTTTTTTTTTCCCTTTATTGATAGCCAACATCTTTGTGGAAAGTTAGTTTGCCACTGGACACATTCAGCTATAGTATCAAGGAATGACATTGATGTTCAATATACCTACCTTGGAGGCCACATATGTATGTCAGCAAATCTAAGAACCCGTAGATATCCAGACCCTACTGTTGCAGCTAATGGAAGCATGTGTGATGAAAATAAGGTAAATAAAATTTTTACTTGATTCTATACATGGTGTATGGATGTCTGTGTGTGTGTGTGTGTGTGTGTGTGTGTGTGTGTGTGTGAAAGAGGGAGAGAGAGAGAGAAAGAGCTTAAAATTTTTTAATTTGTAATTAATGGTATAAATTTTGGTTACTATATCATTGTAAAATTAAAAGGTCACTTTCTATTGGCTAAAGGAACCTTTACTTCACTATCTTTTTATTGTGAATTTTGCTATAGTTAGTTGAATTTGTTTTGTCACATTTGAGTAGGCAAGGATCTGGTCTGTGACAGTTTGTGTAATCAAAGAACAAAAAGTATCAAATAATACATGAAAAAAATGGGTCAGAACAAACTGAATAATGAGAAAAACAAGGAAAACAAAAAAAAAGCCAACATTTAGCATTGCAGTATTTGACTAGAATTAGTCAAATTGCAGTATTTGACTAGAATTAAATGGAAATGAAACTAAAATATTTTCTCATTAGCCTACTCTCATAGTTCTTTCTTCAAAAACATACTTGTTTAAAATTGGACCTTCTACAAGATACAATAATAAAACAGAGTTTAAATTTTATGTATTTTTCTTAAGTACTTTGATAAACATAAATAATTTTTTAAAACAGTGCCAGTAAAAGCTAGTATATGAAAGTAAAAATGGAAACAATTATTTCACATTTTAATTAAAATAATTACATTAAAATACAGTATTTTAAAAAAGTGAATAGAGGAAATTGGAAGTGAATAGTAACCTTATCTCAGAATGGCAAAAGATAGTCTCACATAAATATAATGGCTTCCCTGGTAGCTCAGCTTGTAAAGAATCCGCCTACAATGCAGAAGACCCCAGTTCGATTCCTGGGTTGGGAAGATCCCCTAGAAAAGGGATAGGCTACCCATTCCAGTATTCTTGCCTGAAGAATTCCATGGACAGACGAGTCTGGAAGGCTACAGTTGACCCCTGGGCTGGGAAGATCCCCTGTAGAAGGGAACAGCTCTCCACTGCAGTATTCTTGCCTGAATAATTCCAGGGACAGAGGAGTCTGGCAGGCTACAGTCCATGAAGCTGGCAAAGAGTTGGACAAGAGTGAGCAACTTTCACTTTCAATCACAAAGAAACATACTGATGCTGACTGCATTATGAAGTAATATGTCATCCCTCTAAGCATCATTTAAAACACAATGCAATCACGTTTACCATAAATATGGCAGAGTAAATATGTAAAATTATTAACTAATTTAATTATTCATTAAATACAAAAAAAGTAATGTAATGGTATAATAGTATAATGTGGTTTAACACACACAAGAAAATTAATTTGGGCTTTTCCCTTGATTTCTGGCCCTGAGCTCCTAAACCTTAGAATTTCCTGACAGGAATATTTGGTGGTATTCATAATGAGATTCATCCAAAGAAATCTGAATTTATGCTAATGAGGTAACAGGGTGGTGCCTCTTGATGCTTCAGAGTATGCTGGTCACCAGAAAGATGAATTGACTAATGGGGTGGAGCTTTAAGCTCCACTCACAGCATCAATAAAGGGAATGATATGGCTGGAACCTGGACTCTGTAAAAATTTTTGAATGATTAGACTCAAGATAGTTTGTAAGTTGGTGAACGCAATGTGTTGTAATGAGGATGTGCCTGGAGAGGACATGGAGACAATGACACTTCCTCTTGCCCAACAACATAACTTGACCTGTGCATCTCTTCCATTTGGATGTTCCTGAATTATATTCTTTCCCATAAATTAGTAAACATAAGTGAAGTCTTTCCCTGAGTTTTGTGAGCCAAATTAGCAAATTATCAAACCATAGAGGAAGCCATCAGTTCAGTACAGTTCAGTTCAGTTGCTCGGTCGTGTCCAACTCTTTGCGACCCCATGAATCACAGCACGCCAGGCCTCCATGTCCATCACCAACTCCCGGAGTTCACTCAGACTCACGTCCATTGAGTCAGTGATGCCATCCAGCCATCTCATCCTCTGTCGTCCCCTTTTCTTCCTGACCTCAATCCCTCCCAGCATCAGAGTCATTTCCAATGAGTCAACTCTTCGCATGAGGTGGCCAAAGTACTGGAGTTTCAGCTTTAGGATCATTCCTTCCAAAGAACACCCAGGGCTGATCTCCTTTAGAATGGACTGGGTGGATCTCCTTGCAGTCCAAGGGACTCTCAAGAGTCTTCTCCAACACCACGTTCAAAAGCATCAATTCTTCGGCTCAGCTTTCTTCACAGTCCAACTCTGACATCCATACATGACCACAGGAAAAACCATAGCCTTGACTAGACGGACCTTTGTTGGCAAAGTAATGTCTCTGCTTTTGAATATGGTATCTAGGTTGGACATAACTTTCCTTCCAAGGAGTAAGCATCTTTTAATTTCATGGCTGTAGTCACCATCTGCAGTGATTTTGGAGCCCAAAAAAATAAAGTCTGACACTGTTTCCACTGTTTCCCCATCTATTTCCCATGAAGTGATGGGACCAGATGCCATGATCTTCATTTTCTGAACGTTGAGCTTTAAGCCAACTTTTTCACTCTCCACTTTCACTTTCATCAAGAGGCCTTTTAGTTCCTCTTCACTTTCTGCCACAAGGATGGTGTCATCTGCATATCTGAGGTTATTGATATTTCTCCCTGCAATCTTGATTCCC
>NW_011494808.1:332984-333483 GCF_000754665.1 Bison bison bison | reverse complement strand
AGGAGTTCATGATCTGAGCCACAGTCAGCTCCTGGTCTTGTTTTTGTTGACTGTATAGAGCTTCTCCATCTTTGGCTGCAAAGAATATAATCAATCTGATTTCGGTGTTGAGCATCTGGTAATGTCCATGTCTAGAGTCTTCTCTTGTGTTGTTGGAAGAGGGTGTTTGTTATGACCAGTGCATTTTCTTGGCAAAACTCTATCAGTCTTTGCCATGCTTCATTCCATATTCCAAGGCCAAATTTGCCTGTTACTCCAGGTGTTTCTTGACTTCCTACTTTTGCATTCCAGTCCCCTATAATGAAAAGGACATCTTTTTTGGGTGTTAGTTCTAAAAGGTCTTGTAGGTCTTCATAGAACCGTTCAACTTCTGCTTCTTCAGCGTTACTGGTTGGGGCATAGACTTGGATTACTGTGATATTGAATGGTTCGCCTTGGAAATGAACAGAGATCATTCTGTCATTTTTGAGATTGCATCTAAGTACTGCATTTCAGACTC
>NW_011494808.1:332434-332884 GCF_000754665.1 Bison bison bison | reverse complement strand
CACAGTTTATTGTTGATCCACACAGTCAAAGGCTTTGGCATAGTCAATAAAGCAGAAATAGATGTTTTGCTGGAACTCTCTTGCTTTTTCGATGATCCAGAGCATGTTGGCAATTTGATCTCTGGTTCCTCTGCCTTTTCTAAAACCAGCTTGAACATCAGGAAGTTCACAGTTCACGTATTGCTGAACCCTGGCTTGGAGAATTCTGACCATTACTCTACTAGCATGTGAGATGAGTGCAACTGTGCGGTAGTTTGAGGATTCTTTGGCATTGCCTTTCTTTGGGACTGGAATGAAAACTGACCTTTTCCAGTCCTGTGGCCACTGCTGAGTTTTCCAAATTTGCTGGCATACTGAGTGCAGCACTTTCACAGCATCATCCTTCAGGATTTGAAATAGCTCAACTGGCATTCCATCACCTCCACTAGCTTTGTTCGTAGTGATGCTTTC
>NW_011494808.1:329644-332334 GCF_000754665.1 Bison bison bison | reverse complement strand
CTTTATCGAGCCCATCTTTGCGTGAAATGTTCCCTTGGTATCTCTAATTTTCTTGAAGAGATCTCTAGTCTTTCCCATTCTGTTGTTTTCCTCTATCTCTTTGTGTTGATCTCTGAGGAAGGCTTTCTTCTCTCTCCTTGCTATTCTTTGGAACTCTGCATTCAGATGCTTATATCTTTCCTTTTCTCCTTTGCTTTTTGCTTCTCTTCTTTTCACAGCTATTTTTAAGGCCTCCCCAGACAGCCATTTTGCTTTTTTGCATTTCTTTTCCATGGGGATGGTCTCTGTCTCCTATACAATGTCACAAACTTCTGTCCATAGTTCATCAGGCACTCTATCTGATCTAGGCCCTTAAATCTCTTTCTCACTTCCACTGTATAATCATAAGGGATTTGATTTAGGTCATACCTGAATGGTCTAGTGGTTTTCCCTACTTTCTTCAATTTAAGTCTGAATTTAGTAATAAGGAGTTCATGATCTGAGCCACAGTCAGCTCCTGGTCTTGTTTTTGTTGACTGTATAGAGCTTCTCCATCTTTGGCTGCAAAGAATATAATCAATCTGATTTCGGTGTTGAGCATCTGGTAATGTCCATGTCTAGAGTCTTCTCTTGTGTTGTTGGAAGAGGGTGTTTGCTATGACCAGTGCATTTTATTGGCAAAACTCTATTAGTCTTTGCCATGCTTCATTCCATATTCCAAGGCCAAATTTGCCTGTTACTCCAGGTGTTTCTTGACTTCCTACTTTTGCATTCCAGTCCCCTATAATGAAAAGGACATCTTTTTTGGGTGTTAGTTCTAAAAGGTCTTGTAGGTCTTCATAGAACCGTTCAACTTCTGCTTCTTCAGCGTTACTGGTTGGGGCATAGACTTGGATTACTGTGATATTGAATGGTTCGCCTTGGAAATGAACAGAGATCATTCTGTCATTTTTGAGATTGCATCTAAGTACTGCATTTCAGACTCTTTTGTTGACCATGATGGCTACTCCATGTCTTCTGAGGGATTCCTGCCCACAGTAGTAGATATAATGGTCATCTGAGTTAAATTTACCTATTCCAGTCCATTTTAGTTCACTGATTCCTAGAATGTCGACATTCACTCTTGCCATCTCTTGTTTGACCACTTCCAATTTGCCTTGATTCATGGACCTGACATTCCAGGTTCCTATGCAATATTGCTCTATACAGCATCGGACCTTGCTTCTATCACCAGTCACATCCACAGCTGGGTATTGTTTTTGCTTTGGCTCCATCCCTTCATTCTTTCTGGAGTTATTTCTCCACTGACCTCCAGTAGCATATTGGGCACCTACTGACCTGGGGAATTCCTCTTTCAGTATCCTATCATTTTGCCTTTCCATACTGTTCATGGGGTTCTCAAGGCAAGAATACTGAAGTGGTTTGCCATTCCCTTCTCCAGTGGACCACATTCTGTCAGATCTCTCCACCATGACCTGCCCATCTTGGGTGCCCCACGGGCATGGCTTGGTTTCATTGAATTAGATAAGGCTGTGGTCCTCGTGTGATTAGATTGACTAGGTTTATGTGAGTATGGTTTCAGTGTGTCTGCCCTCTGATGCCCTCTTGCAACACCTACTGTCTTACCTGGGTTTCTCTTACCTTGGGCATGGGGTATCTCTTCATGGCTGCTCCAGCAAAGTGCAGTCATTGCTCCTTACCTTGAAGGAGGGGTATCTCCTCACCACCGCCCTCCCTGACCTTCAACGTGGGATAGCTCCTCTAGGCCCTCCTGCGCCCGCGCAGCCACCACTCCATGGACGTGAGGTTTGTCCTCCCAGCCGCCGCCCCTGGCCTCAGGTGTGGGGTAGCTCCTCCTGGCCACCGCCCCTGACCTCAGACACGGGGTAGCTCCTCCTGGCCGCGGCTCCTGACCTCAGACGTGGGGTAGCTCCTCCCGGTCGTTCCTGAGCCATCGCAGCCTGGCACTCTCACCCACTGCCCCTGACCTCGGACGTGGGGTACCTCCTCCTGGCCACTGCCCTTCCGGCATGGGGTCCTCCCGGCTTCTGCCCCTGACCTCGGATGTGGGGTAGCTCTTCTCGGCTGCGATTCAGTGCGCCGGTCGCAGCTACCCGCGCTTTTCTTCTAATATATAGCCAGTTGGTCAGAAGGATAAAGACATGAATCTGGTGTCTGAAAGGGGAAGAGTCTTGTCGGACTGAGCCTTTTAACTTGTGGAATTTGATTCTAACTGCAGATAGATAATGTCAGAATGAGTTGAATTGAATTCTTGGACACTTGGTTGGTATCAGAGTCATAGGTATCAGGTATCATAGTGGGTATACCCCCACTATGTGTGTGTGTATATGTACTTATATATCAGAGGAGGTGATGGCACCCCATTCCAGTACTCTTTCCTGGAAAATCCCATGGACAGAGGAGCCTGGTAAGCCGCAGTCCATGGGGTCGCTAAGAGTCAGGCACGACTGAGCGACTTCGCTTTCACTTTTCACTTTCATGCATTGGAGAAGGAAATGGCAACCCACTCCAGTGTTCTTGCCTGGAGAATCCCAGGGATGGAAGAGCCTAGTGGGCTGCCATCTATGGGGTCGCACAGAGTCGGACACGACTGAAGCGACTTAGCAGCATATATATGTATATATATATATATATGCACATCTATGTGTACCACAATATATATGTACATGTGCACACACATGTACCCCAGT
>NW_011494808.1:329321-329485 GCF_000754665.1 Bison bison bison | reverse complement strand
CCCAGTGTATATATACACATGCGTAGACACACATATCCCAGTATGCATGTACATGTGCACACACACACATCCCAGTATATATGTACCTGTGCACACACACACACACACACACCCCAGTATATATATACATGTGTACACACACATATCCCAGTATATATGTACCT
>NW_011494808.1:321299-329221 GCF_000754665.1 Bison bison bison | reverse complement strand
TTATGGAAATGGCAACCCACTCCAGTGTTCTTGCCTGGAGAATCCCAGGGATGGAAGAGCCTAGTGGGCTGCCATCTATGGGGTCGCACAGAGTCGGACACGACTGAAGCGACTTAGCAGCATATATATGTATATATATATATATGCACATCTATGTGTACCACAATATATATGTACATGTGCACACACATGTACCCCAGTGTGTATATACATGTGTACACACACATATCCCAGTATGCATGTTCATGTGCACACACACACATATCTGAGTATATATGTACCTGTGCACACACACACACACACACACCCCAGTATATATGTACATGGGCACACACACATCCCCCAGTGTATATATACACATGCGTAGACACACATATCCCAGTATGCATGTACATGTGCACACACACACACCCCAGTATATATATACATGTGTACACACACATATCCCAGTATATATGTACCTGGACACACACACGCACAGGACTGAGTGACTGAACTGAACACATCCTACATGACTACTGGAAAAGCCATAGCTTTGACTAGACGGACCTTTGTCCATATATTTACTTGTCAATAGTGATAGAAAATAACGAATGTTTCTAGACTTCATCATCTGTTGGATATTCTCAGATAACTTGAGAAAAGTGGGCAGACAATCTTAGAACATGTCCCCCAGAGTATTCAAATTAAATTAAAATTTTGATAGAGGAATATTAACATGCAGTCTACATCAAAATCAGGTTAAATAAATAACTAAAACACAAATTTGTATTTAGTGAGCATTTGCTATGTCCCAAACTATTTTTGTTCCTTTATGTGTAATAAATTATTTCATCCTTATAACCTATGACTTAGGTATAATTTCTATTTCAAATTCAAAGATAGATAAACTGAGGTATGAAGGAGAACATTGCTTTTGTAAAAGACAAGAGATACTGTTATTAAAGTTAGAAGAATGTAAAAATGACTGGTTGAAGCACTGGTATTGAGCATTGATCAGTGGGCTCTATGATTAAAGTAGTTCTTGCACTGAATACTGGTTCTGTCAGTCAGTGGTGACATGCCCTAAAAAGTGTACATTTAATTCTCATCAAATATAAAATGTGGATAAAAATATCTCTCTCTCAAGGTCTATGTGAGCATATATATAAAAATGCATAGAAAGTGCAAAGGCCCATTTCAAATGCTCATTAAAATTTGGCTTGTTTTGTTTTTATACCAGCTATAATTTTTAGCTTCATAATTTCTATGCCTTGTAGAAAAGACATAGAAAAGTTCTATGTTTTCAGGTGTATCAAGAATGTTGTCTACTTTTATTGAGGAGACAAACTAGAGAAAATCTCTATGGCACTTGAGAAGCACTGAATGGACATTTCTTGTATTTTATTTTTAAAATCCTTTTCCACATTAAAATAAAAAACCTCCTGTAACATACCAAATTACAATACTTTAATAATTTTCATTGGCTATTAGTAAACTCACAAGCCTCCTCCTTCAATGGAAGCAATCTCTTATTGTGAAAACTTGATGTTTGACTTCAAGTTTTTTATTAGAATGAGTAGATGTTATGAAATTCAAGTTCATCCTAAGTATATATCATATTGTGTATCTAATTTCTTATAATAAGTACAGTCAATGAATTCCTGACTTTAAAGTTGTTGGTTGTTTCATCATTTTAGTTTTGTGACAATGGAGCTTGCAGGGCAATCCATCAATATACACAGTATCAAGATTGTGACCCACTTATCAAATGCAAAGGACATGGGGTATGTAATTGTTACTCTATTTTATGTATAGTTTTAAAATACATATCATAACATCCCACAAGATAATAATAAGCTTCAGATTAATGGATGTGGAAATTTCTTTGGAGAATTTCAGTTAAATGTAGAAACCAAATTTCATTATTTATACATATGTGCATGTTCTAGGTATTCTATCAGATCACTGCACACTTCATGAGCTAAAAACTTTTAAACTTTGTACAAAATTGCAATATGAAACATAAGCTATTACAATGTTGGATAGAGACTGCATACTTTTGGAAATAGATATATTTAGTGTTACATGTATATCAGTTCAGTTCAGATCAGTCACTCAGTCATGTCCGACTCTTTGTGACCCCATGCATCGCAGCATGCCAGGCCTCCCTGTCCATCACCATTTCCTGGAGTTCACTCAAACTCATGCCCATCGAGTCAGTGATACCATCCAACCATCTCATCCTCTGTCATCCCCGTCTCCTCCTGCCCCCAATTCCTCCCGGCATTAGAGTCTTTTCCAATGAGTCAACTCTTTGCATGAGGTGGCCAAAGTACTGGAGTTTCAGCTTTAGCATCATTCCTTCCAAAGAAATCCCAGGGCGATCGCCTTCAGAATGGACTGGTTGGATCTCCTTGCAATCCAAGGGACTCTCAAGAGTCTTCTCCAACACCACAGTTCAAAAGCATCAATCCTTCGGCACTCAGCTTTCTTGACAGTCCAACTCTCGCATCCATACATGACCACTGGAAAAACCATAGCCTTGACTAGACAGACCTTTGCTGGCAAAGTAATGTCTCTGCTTTTCAATATGCTATCTAGGTTGGTCATAACTTTTCTTCCAAGGAGTAAGCGTCTTTTAATTTCATGGCTGCAGTCACCAACTGCAGTGATTTTGGAGCCCAAAAAAATAAAGTCTGACACTGTTTCCCCATCTATTTCCCATGAAATGATGGGACCAGATGCCATGATCTTCGTTTTCTGAATGTTGAGTTTTAAGCCAACTTTTTACTCTCCTCTTTCACTTTCATCAAGAGGCTTTTTAGTTCCTCTTCACTTTCTGCCATAAGGGTGTGTCATCTGCATATCTGAGGTTATTGATAGTTAGTATCTCCCATTATCTTGATGCTTCATATTTTCTATAGTAACCCTGGAAAAATTGACCTGTCTGTGTGTCTTGTATCAAAATTTACTTCCTATTTACACATCCTTTTATTTACAATTTCTTTTATGTTCCATTCCTTTATTATTTAATTTCAATTTAATTTTGCCTGAATTTATCCCTAGATTCCTTATCTGCTTCTGACCCATCTTTTGATTTATCCATAAGGTCATATTTATAAATATATTCTAGCCTTCCTGTGCTGTGCTGCGCTTAGTCGCCATCATGTCCGACTCTTTGCGACCCCATGGACCATAGCCTGCCAGGCTCCTCTGTCCTTGGGGCTTATCCAGGCAAAAACACTGGAGTGAGTTGCCATGCCCTCCTCCAGGGCATCTTCCCAACCCAGGGATCGAACCCAGGTCTGCCATGTTGCAGGCTGAATTCTTTACTGTCTCAGCTACCAGGGAAGCCCAAGAATATTGGAGTGGGTAGCCTATCCCTTCTCCAGGGGATCCTCCCAACCCAAAAATTGAACCAGGATCTCCTGCATTGCAGGTGGATTCTTTACCAGCTGAGCTACCAGGGAAGCTACCTAGCCTTCCTATTTTCTAGCAAAATCAATTTTTCTTACTGTACCTGAATAAGTAAGCTCCACCCTTTAGTTTTCTCCCCGTGTTTCATAAAAGTTGACTCTTACAACAGTTTTATAAATATCTGGCACAATTCATAATAAATTTCAACTCCTGCTATAATTTTTAGCTTTATAATTTCTATGCCTTTTTAAAAGAGACAGTTCTATATTTTCAGGTGTATCAAGAATGTTGTCTACTTTTATTGAAGAGAGAAATTAGAGAAACCCTCTGTAACATTTAAAAAGTATTGAATGGACATTTCTTGCATTGTATTTCATCTTTATACTTATTTTCCACATTAAAGTAAAAACAGCCTGTAACATACCAAATTGCATTACTTTAATCATTTGCTTTGGCTCACAATCAATACTAATCCACTTAAATTTTATATGACATATAAAATGGTCTTCTTTATTTTGGTTTCATTCCAGATTTGCAATACTCGCTTACATTGTCACTGTGATGTTGGATATGTGCCCCCAGATTGTGAGGAAATAGCCTTATCACCAGGAGGAAGTATCGATGATGGATTTTGGAATGTAGAAACTGATGAATGTTAGTAATTAAATCACTGCTCCAGCAGAGCCTTCTGTATCCTTAAAGCCCCACTGTCTATGTGGCTATTAAGCACTGGACATATGGAGAATGCAATTAAGGAACTAACATTTTCACTTTATTTTACCTAATTAAATGTAAACTGTCACTTTGTAGTGCTATTATAAATAGCACAGCTATAGATTATGTTGTCAATCAAAATTTTGTATGTGCTTTTTTAATTCAAATCTAGCCATGAACATTTTAATGTGTCATCTTAATTTTAACCATGGTTTCCCACATTTTTCGATTTATACAGCAATTTTCTAGATTTGTTGCTGTTCAGTCACTAAGTCACACTTGACTCTTAGGCGATCCCATGAACTGCATCACTGCCAGGCTTCCCTGTCCTTCACTATCTCCTAGAGTTTGCTCACATTCATGTCCACTGAGTCAGTAATGACATCCAACCATCTCATCTTTTGTCTCCCCCTTATCCTTTTGCCTTCAATCTTTCCCAGCTTGAGTAGGCTCTTCACATCAGGTGGCCAAAGTATTGAAACTTCAGCATCAGTCCTTCCAGTGAATATTCAGGGTTGATTTCCTTTAGGATTGACTAGTTTGATCTCCTTGCTGTCCAAGGGACTCTCAAGAGTCTCCTCCAGCACCACAACTCAAAAGCATCAATTCTTCAGCACTCAGCCATCTTTATGGTCCAACTCTCATATCCGTACATGATAACTGGAAAAACAATTGTCTTGACTAGATGTACCTTTGTCAGCAAATTGATGTCTCTGCTTTTTATTTTTATTTTTTTAGCTTTTTTAAAAAAATTTTTAACTTTACAATATTGTATTGGTTTTGCCACATATCAACATGAATCCGCCACAGGTATACACGTGTTCCCCATCCTGAACCCTCCTCCTTCTTCCCTCCGCATACCATCCCTCTGGGTCGTCCCAGTGCACCAGCCCCAAGCATTCAGTATCATGCATCGAACCTGGACTGGCGACTCGCTTCATATATGATATTATACATGTTTCAATGCCATTCTCCCAAATCATCCCACCCTCTCCCTGATGTCTCTGCTTTTTAATACCCTGTCTAGGTGTGTCATAACTTTCCTTCCAAGGATCAAGTACCTTTTAATTTCATGGCTGCCTTTACCATCCCCAGTGATTTTGGAGCCCAAAGAAAGAAAATCTGACACTGCTACCACTTTTTCCCCTTCTGTTTGGCATGAAGTGATAGGACCAGATGCCATGATCTTTGTTTTCTGAGTGTTGTGCTTTAAGCCAATTTTTTCACTCTCCTCTTTCACTCTCATCAAGAGGCTCTTTAGTTCCTCTTCACTTTCTGCTGTTGGAGTGGTATCATCTGCATAGGTGAGCTTGTTGATATTTCTCCCAGCGAAAGAGATTCTTGATTCCAACTTGTGATTCATCCAGCCCAGCATTTTGCATGATGTACTCTGCATATACGTTAAAAGTTGTTTGTTTGGTTTTTTTTTGCTTGTTTTAATGTTGCAAGGTATTTAAAATGTCTTGCTACATATGGGAAAATAAAATTTGGATTCATATACAAAAGTTTTTGAAAACCAGATGCTTTTTAATTTATTTTTTAATTGGAGTATAATTGCTTTCCAATGTTGTGTTAGTTTCTGCTGTACAACAATATGAGTCAGCTATAAGTATACATATATCCCTTCCCTCTTGAGCTTCCCTCTCATCTCCACCCCTCTAGGTCATCACAGAGGCCCGAGCTGAGCTCTCTGTGATATACAGCAGCTTGGTAAATTACTTTGAATCAACATATAATTGGACTGTACCTGTGTTTCAGTGGCACAGATTCTCTTGTCATCTTGAGAGGGCATTAAATTTGTTTACACTTAATATCATGAGGTGGTGCAGAGGCAAAGAATCCACCTGCCAATGCAGGAGATGCAAGAGATCTGGGTTCAATCCATGAGAGGGGAAGATCCACTGAGAAGGGAATGGCAACCCACTCCAGTATTCTTGCCTGAAAAATTCAATGGACAAAAGAACCTGGCAGGCTACAGTCCATGGGGTCGCAAAGATTTAGACAATTGAGTATGTCCACGAATACACACAATATCATCATAATTGGTTTGGTGGTAATTCTGATTGCTTGATTTATATTTTTTTAATTTTAATTTTCTGGTTTATTCCTTTTGATTATTTGGACCAATAGATTTACTTTTCTAGTTTTATCCAATATCTTTGTAACACCAAGAGGAATATCAACTTTTTAAATTAATGCAATCAAAATTAAAACAATATCACTTTATACATTTGTTATGTAAATTTAACCTCACCTACTATTACTGTTTCTTTTTAATTAGCCTCAGTTCTATCTGTAATTTTCACTAAATAATTTTTAAAACATTCTTTTTTTTTTTGGTCTTAAATACTAGTCTTTATTTTTACACAAAGCAGTGTAAAATGAGGCCATTCCCCAAAGGGTGACTTGGAACTAAAAAATCCACACTGAGAGCGAGAGTGTTAGTGTTAGTTGCTAAGTCGTGTCTGACTTTTTGCAACCCCATGGAGCCTGCCAGGCTCCTGTGTCCATGAGATTTCCCAGGCAAGAATATTGGAGTGGGTAGCCATTCCTTTCTCCCGGGGAGCTTTTTTTTTTTCTTTTTTCTCCTTTTTTTAAATAGAGGAATCTGTTAGATCTGTTAGGTAATATCAACCTAATATATTCTAAGTAGCAGTGCAGTATGATAGGAATATGATAGTATGATAGAATGAAATACGTTAGAATGTAACACATAAACATTAAATATACATATAAATATTAAATTATATATATTTAAAAGAAATATATAATGCACTTTGGGGTATAGTCACAGAAGTTTGGAAAGCACTTTTAAGTTTAAATTTATTTATTCTATGATTATATTATTTGAATTCCAAATTTTTATAATTCAAATTACTAAAATGTATCATTTTTTAAAAGTTAAAAGATATTGTTCTGTCTTCAGCTAAAACTGCATACTTGATAAAACGACGTCGTGCCTCTCAAAAAAATAACCTGATGATCAGTTTCTACGTACTCTTACCTTTCTTCATTTTAACTGCTATCATTGCTCTTAAATGGAATAAAATGAAGATATTTTGGAACAAAGAGGGAACAATAAGTGGGGGGTAAGTAAACACATTGTTTTTATATTTAATATTTGAAAGGCTTTATGAGAAAATTCAAATGTTATTCAGAATATTATAAATAGGGACTCGTATGGATTGGCTTAATGCTTGTGTTTGTGTGTGTGTGTGTGTGTGTGTTCTTAGTCTCTCAGTCATGTCAGATTCTTTGTGAATCCATTGACTGTAGCCCACCAGGCTCCTCTTTCCATGGGGATTCTCCTGGCAGGAATACTGGAGTGATTTGCCATGCCCTCCTCCAGGGGATCTTCCCAACCCAGGGAATTGAACAGGCATCTCCAGCACCAAGGGCTTCCCTTGTGACTCAGCTTGTAAAGAATCTGCCTGCAATGCTGGAGGCCTGGATTTGATCCCTGGGTTGGGAAGACTCCCTGGAGAAGGGAAAGGCTACCCACGCTAGTACTCTGGCCTGGAAAATTCCATGAACTCTCTCAAAGAGTCGGACATGACTGAGCGACTTTCACTTTCACTCCTGCACTGCAGGCAGATTCTTTACCATTTGAGCCACCAAATGGTGGCTTATAAGTCACTGATAATGCTTATAATTCTACCAAATGTTTACAAATATACCAGATTTTTTTTTCAAACTTTAGGCACGTGGGTATCCTTCATGCCCAAATAGGCCCAGAAACAACTGAATTTACTCAGTAAATCCTCAGTATCTTTCTAGTAGAAAGTCATGTTGGCTATAATTGCTTTAGA
>NW_011494808.1:316908-321199 GCF_000754665.1 Bison bison bison | reverse complement strand
AGCCTCTTGATGAGAGTGAAAGAGGAGAGTGAAAAAGTTGGCTTAAAGCTCAACATTCAGAAAACGAAGATCATGGCATCTGGTCCCATCACTTCATGGGAAATAGATGGGGAAACAGTGGCTGACTTTATTTTGGGGGGCGGGGGCGGAGGCACTCCAAAATCACTGCAGATGGTGATTGCAGCCATGAAATTAAAAGACACTTACTTCTTGGAAGGAATGATATGACCAAGCTAGACAGCATATTAAAAAGCAGAGACATTACTTTGTCAACAAAGGTCCATCTAGTCAAGGCCATGATTTTTCCAGTAGTCATGTATGGATGTGAGAGTTGGACTATAACAAAAGCTGAGTGCCAAAGAATTGATGCTTTTGAACTGTGGTGTTCGAGAAGACTCTTGAGAGTTCCTTGGACTGCAAGGAGATCCAATCAGTCCATCCTAAAGGAGATCAGTCCTGGGTGTTCATTGGAAGGACTGATGTTGAAGCTGAAACTCCAATACCCTGGCCACTTAATGTGAAGAGCTGACTCATTTGAAAAGACCCTGATGCTGGGAAAGACTGGGGGCAGGAGGAGAAGGGGACAACAGAGGATGGGATGGTTGGATGGCATCACCAACTCAATGGACATGAGTTTGGGTAAACCCCAGGAATTGATGATGGACAGGGAGGCCTAGCGTGCTGCAGTTCATGGGGTCACAAAGATTCTGACACAACTGAGTGGCTGAACTGAACTGAATGATGAATAGAGACGGGGCAGCACAGAATATGGGGCCAGAGACAATAAGTATAGATGGGTCAGCATAGAATATATGGGGCCAGTGATGCGAACTGGATTGGTGATGGACAGGGAAGCCTGGCGTGCTATAGTCCATGGGGTTGCAAAGATTCGGACATGACTGAGCGGCTGAACTAAACTGAATGACGATGAGTAGAGATGGGGCAGTATAGAATATGGGGAAGGTGAGAAAATGTAAGATCACAAAGAGCGAGGGAAAGCACATATGAAGGACATGGCCTATGTTACACGAAATTAATATTGCTCGTGTGTTTCTGAAATTAGAGTTAAGGTACTTGCTCAGTTTTTCCTTTTTTTAGAATGGAATTTAATTATTTCTTTTTTTAAAATGAGGTATAATCACCTTATATGATATTAGTTTCATGTGTATCATACTTTGTATATAATGTAAAATGATCATAGTAAGTCTAGTTAACATTTGTTACATAGTTGCAAATTTTTTGTTTTCCTCCTGATGAGGTCTTTTAAGATCTACTCTTTTAGAAAGTTTCATATATGCTGTTAGTTATTGTTGACTATAGTCAGCATGCTGTCCATTACATCCCCATGACATTTATTTTTTTGTATAGAAGTTGTACCTTTTGAACTTACTTACCTGTTTTTCTCATCACCACTCCAACCCATTACCTATGGCAACCACCAATTTGTTCTCTGTATCTATGAGGTTTTTGTTTGTTTGTTTTGGTTTTTTCGATCTACA
Organism: Bison bison bison; assembly: GCF_000754665.1. Lineage (NCBI taxonomy): Eukaryota > Metazoa > Chordata > Mammalia > Artiodactyla > Bovidae > Bison > Bison bison. The sequence continues at coordinate 319,700 of NW_011494808.1, read as the reverse complement.
TATAAATGGGATCATACATTGTCTTTCTCTGTCTGACCTTATTTCACATTCATACAGCTTTTTATTTACTGTAGCACAAATATTGTTCACAATTTGCTTAGTAAATATTTAGGAAGATGAGAATGCAGAAGTAAGTGTAAAGATTGGATTTTGTTTCTTCATTGTAAAGTAAATCATTTTTGTTTCTCGTATGTTTATCGGAGATAAAATGATATAAAATTTCTATCAGCACCTCTGCTTACCAAGTAAGTTAATCTTAGTTATGAACAAGTTAGCAGCAACCAGTAAATTCAGGGAAGTATTCTGCATGATTCATATGGACATTCATATAATCATTCAATTGTTATAAATTGATTTAATTGAATGATATTTGGCATAAGTCTTCCTGGGCTCTTATTTAAGACACGTTCAAAAAATCTGAATAGTTGCAAAGCTGAAACTGACTTCTGGAAGAAATGGTATACTTAGATATCACTGACCATAAATAACAAAATCTGCCTAAGTTTTAAGAGCATCAGTCAATTGTTTCAGGGCTACAAGGGCAAGAAATGATGTAGAGCTGAAACACAAAAGGGTAGTAAGGAACTGGATGGTTGTGAACTTGGTCATTCTCTCCATCACGCAAAGGCTTTTATGATTGACATAATCTCTTTTTGTCTATGTTCATTCTTTCCAAAAGAACTGTTCTGCTTACACATGGCCCAGAGTACCTCTCTCAACCATTCTAGTTTCATTTTCAAGTAAAAATCCTAAAAATCTCTCAAAACCAGCATCTATTAGTTAAGAGACATCAACAGACAGAAAGAAATAGCTGTGCAAGTGTATCTAATTTCAACAAGTGTCCTTTCAGAATTTATAATCCCAAATTGAATGTTCAAACCTGATTTTTACCATCTGTAGCCAAAGAACTGTAGCCATTACAAGGAAACTTTACACCATAATATTACTCTTCAACAAGACCTGAGTGTGTATAGGAGCCAAAGAGAAAATGGAGGCTGTCTGAATACCACAAAGTGTAAACAGACATAAGTGAAAGAGAGGCCTCATTAAGGAGCTCATTAACAGAAGTGAGATAACTATTCACATAGTTATTTGATAGAAATAATATAATCGAAGCCATGATCATTTAAGAATTCATGTGTAAATTGTCTTTAACTTTGGAGAAGCATTATCATAGATATTTTAATATTTCATCCTGTCTTCCATGTAGATAACATAGAGAAAAGTAATAGATGGATTTAAGTTTGAAATTTTTAAAATGCTTAACATATTTAGTTTTTAACTTTTTATTTTATGTTGGAGTATAGCAGATTAACAAGTTGTTAATCTTGTTATATAACAAGATTATATATATAATATATATAGTAATAATAATAAATTAATTATAAATAATAATATAAATATTATATATATTATAAATAATATAAATAATAATAAATTAATAATATATATATACAACTATAACAAAAGTTGTAATAATTTCAGCTAGACAGCAAAGGGACTCGGCCATACATACGCATGTATACTCCCCCAAACTTCCCTCCCATCCAGGCTACCACATAACATTGAGCAGAGCTCAATGTGCTATACAGTGGGACCTAATTGGTTATCCATATTAAATATAGCCGTGTGTACATATCCATCCCAAACTCACTGTCTAGGCTTTCCCCTCATCCTTACCCCCTGGAAGCCATAAGTTCACTCTCTAAGTCTGTAAGTCTGTTTCTGTTTGTAAACAAGTTCATTTAGATACTGAACTTAAAGGATGTCATACAATATTTTTCCTTCTCTGTCTGACTTACTTCACATAATATGACAATCTCTAGGTCCATCCAAAATGCAGCAAATTGCTTTCTTTCTTTCTTTTTGATGGCTGAGTAAAATATTCCATTGTATATATCTGTTGATGGATATTTAGGTTGTATCCATATCTTTGTTGTTATAAATAGTGCTACAAAAAAAAAAAAAATCTGCAAATCAATCAGTGTGATGTACCACATTAACAAAGTGAAGAATAAAAGCCATATTCTCATCTCAATATATGCCACAAAAGCTTTTGACAAATTCAACACCATTTATGATAAAAATTCTCCAGAAAGTGGGGATAGAGGGAACATATCTCAAAATAATAAAGGCCATATATGACAAACCTACAGCTAACATCATACTCAATGGTTAAAAGCTGAAAGCCTTTTCTCTTAAGATCAGGAAGAAGATAAGGATGTCCACTGTCACCACTTTTATTCAACAGTTTTGGAAGTTCTAGCTATGGCAATCAGAGAAGAAAAAGAAATAAAGGGAATCCTAATTGGAAAGCAAGAAGTTAAACTGTCACTGTTTGCAGATGACCTGATACTCTACATAGATCTTAAAGATGCCACCAGAAAACTAGTAGAGTTCATCAACGAATTTGTTAAAGTTGCAAGTTATAAAATTAATACACAGAAATCTCTTGCATTTATAAGATCAGAAAGAAAAATTCAAGAAGCAATTTCATTTACTATCACATCACAAAAATAAAATACCTAAGAATGAACCTATGTAAGGAGACAAATGACCTGTACTTAAACTATAAAATTGAACAAAACAGAAACAGATGTAAAGACATACCATGTTTATGAATTGGAAAAGTCACTATTGTCAAAATGAATATACTACCTAAGGCTGGAATCAAGATTGCCGGGAGAAATATCAATAACCTCAGATATGTAGATGACACCACCCTTATGGCAGAAAGTGAAGAGGAACTAAAAACCCTCTTGATGAAAGTGAAAGTGGAGAATGAAAAAGTT
>NW_011494808.1:301158-316808 GCF_000754665.1 Bison bison bison | reverse complement strand
TTGCCAACAAAGTTCCATCTAGTCAAGGCTATGGTTTTTCCTGTGGTCATGTATGGATGTGAGAGTTGGACTGTGAAGAAGGCTGAGCACTGAAGAATTGATGCTTTTGAACTGTGGTGTTGGAGAAGACTCTTGAGAGTCCCTTGGACTGCAAGGAGATCCAACCAGTCCGTTCTGAAGGAGATCAGCCCTGGGATTTCTTTGGAGGGAATGATGCTGAAGCTGAAACTCCAGTACTTTGGCCACCTCATGCGAAGAGCTGACTCATTGGAAAAGACTCTGATGCTGGGAGGGATTGGGGGCAGGAGGAGAAGGGGACGACAGAGGATGAGACAGCTGGATGGTATCACTGACTCGATGGACTTGAGTCTGAGTGAACCCTGGGAGTTTGTGATGGACAGGGAGGCCTGGCGTGCTGCGATTCATGGGGTGGCAAAGAGTCGGACACGACTGAGTGACTGAACTAAACTGAAGGCAATCTATAGATTCTGTACAATCTCTATCAAATTTTCTGTGGCATTTTTCACAGAGCTAGAACAAGAAAACCTTAAAATTTGTATGGAGACACAAAGACCCCAAATAGCCAAAGCAATCTTGAGAAAGAAAAATGGAGCTGGAGAAATCAGCCTTTCTGACTTCAGATTATACTACAAAGCTATAGTCAGCAAAACAGTATGGTACTGGCACAAAAATAGAAATACAGATCAGTGGAACAGGATACAAAGCCTTGAAATAAACCCATGCACCTATGGTCAAGTAATCTACAACAAAAGAAGCAACAATATACAATGGAGAAAAGACAGTCTCTTCAACTAATGGTGCTAGGAAAACTGGGAAGCTGCAAGTAAAAAAGAAAAAAAAAAAGAATTTAGATAATTCTTTAAATCATTCACAAAAATGAATTTAACATATTTAAAAGTTAGGCTACCATTGGTAAATATACCCCAGTAGGATATATGATCCCTGAATGGGATATAGGATGAAAAGTGGATATTGGTACATATTAACTGAGTAATTAGTAAAAGTCTAGCTGTTTTTGTCTTCTTGAGTTCATTTAAGATTACAGTGTTTCCAAACCTTAAAACAATTCTATTTCTTTCATACAGATCTCCATCAGAAATCAGCAATAGTAACAGCAGTCAGTCTAACAGGTAAAGGTGAAGTAAAATAATCAAATTATTGACAAAACAATATAATTCATTAAATATTTTTTAAAAATATATTTAACAGTACTTCAGTATAGGAAATATATTATTTCCATTTATTGTTTTCAATTATTTCATCATTTTGATATATAGTCATTACTGTCATATACTAAAAGAAAGACTAAAACAAAGCATTTGGTGTTGATATTACTTTATACTTCTATAGAAATATTTCATGTTAACTCACATTATCCAGATTCATTAGCCACAATTTTTGTAAAAAGAAATTACTTTAAAGGGATTTTAAATGCATTCTTAAAATATTTATGAGCAATCATATATTTGTTTGGTGTATTTAAGACACCAATCTGCGTTAACAGATTGTCTAAATGAGAGTTTTATACACATTGCTCCCAACACTTGTATTTCTTCCTCATTGACTCCCTGGTTATTGTTCTCCTTATTTTAGAAATAAGAAAACAGATATAAAGAATGTAAGTAATTCCCCACGTGTATAGAATGGTAGTAAGTTTTTGAGCTTGAGATTAGATAATCATACTCCACGGTTCAAACTCTTAAAAGTGAAAATGTTAGTCTCTCAGTCGTGTCAGACTCTTTGTGAATCCATGGACTGTAGCCCGCCAGGCTCCTCTTTCCATGGGGATTCTCCTGGCAGGAATACTGGAGTGATTTGCCATGCCCTCCTCCAGGGGATCTTCCCAACCCAGGGAATTGAACAGGCATCTCCAACACCAAGGGCTTCCCTTGTGGCTCAGCTGGTAAAGAATCTGCCTGCAATTCTGGAGACCTGGATTTGATCCTTGGGTTGGGAAGACCCCTGGAGAAGGGAAAGGCTACCCACACCAGTATTCTGGCCTGGAAAATTCCATGAATTCTCTCAAAGAGTCGGACATGACTGAGCGACTTTCACTTTCACTCCTGCACTGCAGGCAGATTCTTTACCATTTGAGCCACTAAATGGTGGCTTATAAGTCACTGATAATGCTTATAATTCTACCAAATGTTTACAAATATACCAGATTTTTTTTCAAACTTTAGGCACATGGGTATCCTTCATGCCCAAATAGGCCCAGAAACAACTGAATTTACTCAGTAAATCCTCAGTATCTTTCTAGTAGAAAGTCATGTTGGCTATAATTGCTTTAGATGGTTCTGTCTACTTCCTAAGCAACCCCATTTTCCTTGTCTTGACATTTGGTGGTGCCAAGAAGCCAGAATATGCTGGAAGGTAAAAGAGTTCCAGAAAAACATCTATTTCTACTTTATTGACTATGCTAAAGCCTTTGACTCTATGGATCACAATCAACTGTGGAAAACTCTGAAAGAGATGGGAATACCAAGACCACCTGACCTACCTCTTGAGAAACCTGTGTGCAAGTCAGGAAGCAACAGTTAGAACTGGACATGGAACAACAGACTGATTCCAAATAGGATTAGGAGTACATCAAGGTTGTATATTGTCACCCTCCTTATTTAACTTATATGCAGAGTACATCATGAGAAATGCTGGGCTGGAGGAAGCACAAGCTGGAATCAAGATTGCTGGGAGAAATATCCAAAACCTCAGATATGCAGAGGACACCATCCTTATGGCAGAAAGTGAGGAAGAACTAAAGAGCCTCTTGATGAGAGTGAAAGAGGAGAGTGAAAAAGTTGGCTTAAAGCTCAACATTCAGAAAACGAAGATCATGGCATCTGGTCCCATCACTTCATGGGAAATAGATGGGGAAACAGTGGCTGACTTTATTTTGGGGGGCGGGGGCGGAGGCACTCCAAAATCACTGCAGATGGTGATTGCAGCCATGAAATTAAAAGACGCTTACTTCTTGGAAGGAGCGTTATGACCAAGCTAGACAGCATATTAAAAAGCAGAGACATTACTTTGTCAACAAAGGTCCATCTAGTCAAGGCTATGATTTTTCCAGTAGTTGTGTATGGATGTGAGAGTTGGACTGTGAAGAAATTGAGCACCGAAGAATTGATGCTTTTGAACTGTGGTGTTCGAGAAGACTCTTGAGAGACCCTTGGACTGCAAGGAGATCCAATCAGTCCATCCTAAAGATTAGTCCTGGGTGTTCATCGGAAGGACTGATGTTGAAGCTGAAACTCCTATACTTTGGCCATTTAATGTGAAGAGCTGACTCATTTGAAAAGACCCTGATGCTGGGAAAGATTGGGGAAGAGAGGAAAAGGGGATGACAGAGGATAAGATGGTTGGATGGCATCACCAACTCAATGGACATGAGTTTGGGTAAATCCAAGGAGTTTGTGATGGACAGGGAGGCTTGGCCTGCTGCAGTTCATGGGGTCGCAAAGAGTTGGACATGACTGAGTGACTAAACTGAACTGAACTGAATGATGAATAGAGACGGGGCAGCACAGAATATGGGGCCAGAGACAATAAATACAGATGGGTCAGCATAGAATGTATTGGGCCAGTTATAATGAATTGTAATTGGTGATGGACAGAGAAGCCTGGCGTGCTGCAGTCCATGGGGTCGTAAAGATTTGGACACGACTGAGAGGCTGAACTAAACTGAATGACGATGAATAGAGATGGGGCAGCATAGAATATGGGGAAGGTGAGAAAATATAAGATCACAAAGAGTGAGGGAAAGCACATATTAAAGATACGGCCTATGTTACACAAAATTAATATTGCTCATGTGTTTCTGAAATTAGATTTAAGGTACCAGCTCAGTTTTTCCTTTTTTTAGAACAGAATTTAATTACTTCTTTTTCAAAAATGAGGTATAATTACCTATATGATATTAGTTTCATGAGTATAATACTTTGTATGTATAATGTATATAAAATGATCATAGTAAGTCTAGTTAACATTTGTAGGATATATAACCCCTGAATGGGATATAGGAAGAAAAGTGGATATTGGTACATATTAACTGAGTAATTAGTAGAAGTCTCTCTGTTTTTGTTTTCTTGAATTTATTTAAGATTACAGTGTTTCCTAACCTTAAAACAAATCTATTTCTTTCATACAAGTCTCCATCAGAAATCAGCAATAGTAACAGCAGTCAGTAGTATAGGTGAAGGTGAAGTGAAATAATCAAATTATTGACAAAATTATATAATTCATTATTTTTTTAATATTTTAACAGTACTTCAGTATCAGGAAATATATTATTTCCATTTATTCTTTTCAATTATTTCATCATTTGATATCTAGTCATTACTGTCATATACTAAAAGAAAGACTAAAACAAAGCATTTGGTGTTGATATTACTTTATACTTCTATAGAAACATTTCATGTTAACTCACATTATCCAGATTCATTAGCCACAATTTTTGTAAAAAGAAATTACTTTAAAGGGATTTTAAATGCATTCTTAAAATATTTATGAGCAATCATATATTTGTTTGGTGTATTTAAGACACCAATCTGCGTTAACAGATTGTCTAAATGAGAGTTTTATACACATTGCTCCCAACACTTGTATTTCTTCCTCATTGACTCCCTGGTTATTGTTCTCCTTATTTTAGAAATAAGAAAACAGATATAAAGAATGTAAGTAATTCCCTACGTGTATAGAGTGGTAGTCAGTTTTTGAGCTTGAGATTCAGATAATCAGACTCCAGGGTTCAAACTCTTAAAAGTGAAAGTGTTAGTCAATCAATTGTGTCTGACTTTGCGACCCCATGGACTGTAGCCTGCCAGGCTCCTCTGTCCTTGGAAATCTCCAGGCAAGAATAGTGGAGGGGGTAGCCATTCCCCTCTCCAGGGTATTCCCTACCCAGGGATCGAGCCCAGGTCTCCTGCATTACAAGTGGATTCTTTACCATCTGAGCCACCAGGAAAGTCCTGAAACTCTTAAGAACTCCACAGTTTTGCCACATATTTTCTGATATAAGACTGGGGATGGGAATGGTATGTACATTTATTGAGGACCTAGTAGATGCCAAGCAAATGCTAAAAGGCACTCACCCTCCAAGGTAGAAGAATAATTCTTTACAATAAGATGAGATAAAGAAGGCTTCTGTATATACTGTTCATATTCCTAAATCAAATGTGTAAAGAAATTGTGATATATGATATTTCATGTATTAGACATCACTAGGAGTAAAGGAAAAGAATCAAACTCATCGAAGAATGAGATCACAAGTTCATCTCTTTACTTACCTGCCATATGTGACCAATGGAATAAAGTCATTGGATCTCTATTTCATTTTCTGCCACCAAAAAAAATATTTATAACTCATAGCCTCACTGTAGAGTAGTCTTATTTCTGCCTAGAGTAGCCTCTACCTCTTCTCTCAGCAAGTTATTAAAAGCCCACATCTTAGGTGAAGATTCTGGCCCTTGGCTGTCTTCTTCTCATGTCCTACAATCGTAGTTCTGTCATCATGCTGAGTGCCTTCACCTGCACTCCTTACCTCCACACAACTTTACTCATTTTCTCCTAGAGCAATACACTGAGCTCTCCATCTCCCGGATTTTTTTTTTTCCAACTCTTAAGTCATAGCTTCAATCTCATGCTTTCGTTTGCATTTTTTTTTCCTGTTTCTCACTTCTCCTGCCAGCAGTACTTTACGATCATATTAAGGACACCTCCAGAATTTGACACATTCATTCCATAAACATATTTTATAAGTTGATTGTAAAGTGTGCTGAAAGGTAATTCATTATATGGAAAAGATGAGAGAAGGAGGAACTGGGAGCAATTTTAAATATGGCCAACTGAGTAGGCCCTGTTGAGCAAGTGATGAGTCAGTGATGAATTGAAGGAGGTACAAATTGTTATGCAGCTTAGGTGTTTGAAAGGAGTCACCTGAGTCAACTCACAGAAGGCTTTTATTTGGATGCAGCACAACGAGAGAGGAATACAGGCATACACTGGGGGCCAGAGAGACACCACCTCCGGCACAAAGTTCCTTATTTTAAATTGTAAACAGTCCATCATAAATCCAACTGCCCTTATCTCAGCAAAAAGAGAAGCCAGGTATTCCCGCTTTCCCACAGGTAAAGAGAGAGCTTCCCACAGGTAGATTCCCAGCTCCACTGCAGCCGTAAACCACCTCTCTCTCACCCAGGCATCGAGCTGGTAGGGCTATCAATGCATGAACCCGGGTAGGAGTTTTCAAGCACATGAATGATCTAACGAGAAAAAAAAAAAAAAAAAAACACCTCAGGACTGATCCAGGAGAGAGAAAGGATGTTACCTCATACCAGGGATAGTAAAGATGGTCTTAGGAATACATTTTGAATGTGAACCAATAGAGTGAGTTGACAGTTTGGATGTAGAGTGTAAGAAACAGTGCATAAGTGATGTTCATTGCTTTTAAAGCAGGAAGACAGCAGGGCTACATAGTTAACCCAGAGCTCTCTGTTCCAAAATGTGTGCTCTTAAAATATTAAAAAATTTACTTTACAGCTTATGGATGATGAAAGAGAAGGTCTGCATAGCTAATCATGAGCTAAGATGGGTGTCTGATATGCCATGATACAAAGGTTACATTTTCTCATTTATCTGAATAGGAATGTAGTTGAAGTATTTTTGAAGAGGTAAAGGAGGATTTAGCATGCTATGGTCTGCTTTTTACAAGTTTCACTGTGATACATTAGAAAATGCAGTCAGATTTAGTCAGAATGGAGACTAATGAAACAGAATGAACAGTAAAATTGTGAAGAGGGCAGGACTGGATAAGACGGGAAAAATAACAAAGTGTTGAGAGACCTAACAGGAGTAGACTTGGTTGAAGTGCTGACTGGCTGGATGTATTTGGTCTAGAATAAAAGAGATCTGCGAAGACTTAAACAGTCCAACACAATGGATAATGATACCTTTTACTGTTGACATACTGTATAGCCAGTGAGAACCAGTTTGGTGTTGGAGTGATGAAGTAGAAGGGAGTAAAAAAGGAGTTTGTTTTGAAGATATGTATGTGGGACACCTGTGGGAGAGGCACAGAGGACTATTGGAAGTTCTCTTCCTCTGTATATAAAAATAGAGAAAATAATCATTATTAATAATGACAATTATTATTCCCTCTTCACATGTTGGATTGCTCACGATTTTCTTTGACCCATATAAAATTTGTGTAAATGAGACATATATTAACACTAGTTTATACCATTACCTTTTAATGTGGCTATCACAGATGATTTAGGGGAAAAAAGAAACAAAAAAAACTTGGGTTTGAAAATTGTATGGAGCAGAGATATAAATTGTGACAGTATAAATTATCTTTGTATACTATTTAATTGATATGCATGTAGCTGTGAAGTGAAATTAGAAAGCTTTTATTAACAACTTATAAAATGTAGCATTTCTATTTTTCTATATTTCTTTTACAGCAATGACTAAACAAACAAACAAACAAAACAAAACAAAACACAGCTTGGAGAAAAGATATTAGCAAGAAACTGGCATGATTCAAGAAAGAAAGAAAAATCTTCTCTTCTCCCTTTTGTGATGACCCAAAGCTTTCAGTTTCACAAAGCAAAGTAAATCCTGTGAGTGAAAGTATGCAGGCTGGTGTCTATTGATTCTGTTCTCGAACCCAACTTCATGTGTCCAACTCAGAATAGAAGCTTAAGAGTTTGGAGCAGAGAAAGTTTTATTGTAAGGGCCAAGGAAAACTTTCAGCTGATGTTCAAAAACCCCAAGCTCACTGATATTTTTAGGGGAAGAGTTTTTATAGGTAAAATTTGGGGCAAGGGCTGCAAGGTGTGGAACTTCCCTCTGACTAGTTGGTGGTGAGATAACAGGGCCGTGTTCCACCCATCTCAGCCATCAGCCTTTCCAATCAGTGTGGGTCCACTTGCTTGTGCTCAGCCTCCAGTGACCTCCTCCGTCTGGGTTGAGGAGGCCCTAGTTCCTGCTGAAGAACTCAAAGACATGCACAAACTGCTAGCATATCACCCAAGGAGAGACCAGCACCAGGCCCCTTGCTGCAGCAATATTTCCTCCTGCCTCCCCTCACTTCCCTGGTTAGCAACTGTTTGAATATGCCCCTTGGAACTCATGGAAGGTCGAGGAAGCTGAAAGCCGTATTCCCTCAAATAAGAAATTGGACACATGGAAAGACTTTTGTGTCCAGGAGGGCCCCATGGGGTCATGCTCATCTTCAGTCCTTCTACCTCCATAATCCTCTAGTAGGAAACAAGAAAGTTGGTCTCTTTCGAACCTGGAAGGTTGTTCCATCCCAAACAAACATTCCATCATGCACTCCTGCCACTGACTGCCCTCAGATTCCCAAAGTCCTGGGACTCACTCCCATCTCAACAGAAGACCCCTGGGTCCGCTCTCTCCAATAGCTCATGATTCTCACACGCTCCCCTTCCAAGTTCCGGGACGTTGAGGGGAAGGCTCTACAACTTCTACACAACTTAAAAGGATGATATGGGAGAAGGGTCTTTGAACAACTCTGGCCAATAAAACCAACATCTTAGAAGAAGTGGACCATTTCCATTAGAAACAGAATTTTTCTTAATAAATATAAAAAGAATATCCAAATATTTGTAAAGAAAGGAGATGTATAAGTAAAAATCAAAACATAGCAAGAAAGCAACAATAAAAATCTGTCTCACAAAGAAAATCCTAAATCCAAATCGCTCTACTTTTAGAAAGCAGCCTATGTGTGTAAGAAGGTTGTTTTAAGTTGCTTGTCTCTTTCCTGCCTAGAGAAGTTTCTTCAGTGTTTCTTGCAAAGCTAATCTGGTGGTGCTGAATTCTCTTATTTAGGTTTTGCTTGTCTGTACAGCTTTTGATTCTTCCATCAAATCTGAATGAGAGCTTTGCTGGGAAGAATATTCTTGGTCATAGGTTCTCCAGTAACCCACTCCAATATTCTTGCCTAGAGAATCCCTCAGACAGAGGAGCCTGGTGGGCTACAGTACATGGGGTCATAAAGAATTGGACATGATGGAAGCAACTTGGTTCTTCCCTTCATCACTTTATGCATCACTTCCCTTCATCACTTTATGCATCACTTTATGCACAGCACAGGTTCTTCCCTTCATCACTTTAAATATATCATGTCACTCCATCAGGCCTGCAGACTTTCTGCTGAGAAATCAGCTGATGACGTTATGGGAATTCCCTTGTATATTATCATTTTTTACCTTGTTGCTTTTAATATTTTTTCTTTGTCATTAGTTTTCATCTGTTTGATTACTATGTGTCTTGGCGTGTTCCTCCTTGGGTTTGTCCTGCCTGAAACTCTCTACACATCCTGTACTTGGGTGCCTATTTCCTTTCTCATGTGAGGGAAGTTTTCAGCTGTTATCTCTTCAAATATCAGAGATGCGTGTAATATGAATACTGGTGCCTTTAATGCTGTCCCAGAAATCTCTTTAAAAATCTTCATTTATTTTCTTTATTTTGTTCTGTAGCAGTAATTTCCACCATTCCGTCTTCCAGGTTACTTATCTGTTCTGCCTCATTCGTTCTGCTATTTATTCCTCTATTTTTTTTAAATTATTTTAGCCATTGTATTGTTCATATCTGTTTGCTTATTCTTTAGTTCCTCTATGTCTTTGTTAAATACTTTTTGCATCTTCTCAATCCTTGTCTTCATTCTTTTTCTGAGATCTTGATCATCTTCACTATCATCATTCTGAATTCTTTTTCTGGGAGTTGGCTATCTCCACTTCGCTTTGTTGTTCTTCTGCAGTTTCATCTTGTTCTTTCATCTGGGACCCATTCCTCTGCCAATTTTGACTTAACTTTCTGTGATCACAATTTCCATTCTGCAGGCTCAGGGTTGTAGTTGTTGCTTTGGCTGTCTGCCCTCTCATGGATGAGGCTAAGATGCTAGAACAGGGTTCTTGATGAGAGGAACTGATTCCTGCTCAGTGGTGGGTGTAGCTTGGTCTTGTCCCTCTTGCTAGGTGTAGGGCTATGCTAGGGAGAGTTTAAGCCACTTGTCTGTTGATAGGTGGGGCTGTGTTCCCACCCTGTTGTTTGTTTGACCCAAAGCAACCCAGCACTGGAGACCACAGGCTGCTTGATGGGCTCATGGCAGCCTCTTGGAGGGCTCACAGCAATAGATTCTTTCCCAAACTGCTGCTGCCAGTGTCTTTGTCCCTGCAGTGAGCCACAGCTGCCCCCACCTCTGCAGGAGACCCTCCAATACCAGCAGCTAGGTCTGGCTCAGTGTTTTATGGGATCACTGCTTTTTCCCCTGGGTCCTGGTACAAATGAGACTTTGTGTGCCCCCTCCAGTAGTGGAGTTTGTTTCCCTCAGTCCTGTGGAAGTCCTGGGATCAAACCCCACTGGCCTTCAAAGCCATATTGTCTGGGGACTTTTCCTCCCATTTCCAGACCCCCCCCCAGGCTGGGAAGCCTGATGTGGGACTCAGGAATTTCGCTTCTGTGGTATATTGTTTTCCAGTTTGTGCATCACCCACCTAGCTGGTATAGGATTTAATATTACCATGATTGCACCACTCCTGCAATCTTGTTGTGGTTTCTTTTTTTCTTTGGATTCAGGGGACACTTTTTTGGTAGGTTCCAGAGTTTGGGGAGGAGTTTCCAGGTGCTCAATCTGCCCGCCAATGCAGGAACTACAGGAGATGGGGATTTGATCCCTAGGTTGGGAAGATCCCCTGGGGGAGGAAATGTCCACCCACTCCAATATTCTTGCTGGGAAAATCCCATGGATAGAGGAGCCTGCCAGGCTACATTCTGTAAGGTCACAAAGAGTCTGACATGACTGAGTGACTGAACACAAACAGAATTTTTTGACAATGATTGTTCAGTAGTTTGCTGTGATCTGGGTGTTTTTTTAAGAAGGGGCTGAGATCACATCCTTCTATTCTACCATCTTGAGTGAATTATCCAAATCACTCCACTTCTAAGTTTTAAGAAATAGTAAAAGAAAAAAACATCATAACATTGCTGCTGCTAAGTTGCTTCAGTTGTGTCTGACTCTGTGCGACCCCATAGACGGCAGCCCACCAGGCTCCCCCATCCCTGGGGTTCTCCAGGCAAGAACACTGGAGTGGGTTGCCATGTCCTTCTCCAATGCATGAAAGTGAAAGTGAAAGTGAAGTCGCTCAGTCGTGTCTGACTCTTAGCGACCCCATGGACTGCAGCCTACCAGGCTCCTCCATCCATGGGATTTTCCAGGCAAGAGTACTGGAGTGGGGTACCATTGCCTTACACGAACTTAAAGAATAAAGGGATAATATAGCCTAATTTATTTTATAACTCCAACACATCTCTGATACCAAAAACAGTAGCTTCATAAAGTGAAAATGACAGGCAAATATTTATGAAATTGAATGGGAAAATTCTAAAGAAAATGATGACAGATCAATCTAGAAAAATATAAAAAGGATAATGCATCATGACAAGATAGGATGTATTCCAGGAATACAAGTCTGTTCAACACTGGAAAATCAGTAAGTTTAATTCACAACATCAATAGAAAATGGAAAAAACTATATGATCAATTTATACAAAATGAAGCTTTAGATAAAACCCAACTTCCCTGATAAGATATTTATTATGAAAATCCCAGCAAATTGGGAAAAAAGTAAATTTCTGATCTCAAATGGATATCTACAAAAGTCCAATGATACAAACTCCAGTGAAGAAGATATTTGTGACTATTATAGACAATGAAGGCATCATATCTAGAATCTATTAATAAGATCTACATGTAATAAAAGAGACACATGACCACTTAATTGGAAAATGGACCAAGTTTTCAAACAAGCATTTACCAAAACTATATAAATAGCAAATAAACATATAAACTTGTGCTAAAACTCACTAACAACCATGAAAATAAAAATTAAAACAAAAAAGTACAACATCTACAGGTCCACCAAAATGACTAAAATGAAATAAGCATTAAAACAAAAACAGGAGGCCGTCCTAAGATGGCGGAGGAATAGGACAGGGAGACCACTTTCTCCCCCACAAATTCATCAAAAGAACATTTAAACACTGAGTAAAATCCACAAAACAACTTCTGAATGCCAGCAGAGGACATGAGGCACTCAGAAAAGCAGTCCATTGTCTTCAAAAGGAGGTAGGGAAATATAAAAGACAAAAAAAAGAGACAAAAGAGGTAGGGACGGAGCTCCGTCCGGGGAAGGGAGTCTTAAAAAAGAGAGAGGTTTCCAAACACTCTCACTACCGAGTCTGTGTCGAGCCTTGTAAGCACAGAGGGCAACATAATAGGGAGGAAAAATAAGTAAATAATTAAAACCCACAGATTATGAGCCCAACAGTAACTCCCCCAGTGGAGAAGCAGCGCAATGCCTGCGCACCACTAGCAAGCGGGGGCTGGGCAGGGAGGCGCGGGCTGCATTGCTTAGACTAAGGATCGGGCCTGAATGCCCCGGAGGGTAAGCAGAGCGAACTAATTTGGGCTAGCAAACCAGACTGTGGGATAGCTACCACGCGAAAAGCCCCAAGACACCACCAGGCCCGCGCACAGAACAAAGGGCGGAACAGAACTAGCCGGCTGCAGACCACCCCCCTCCTGTGACAGGCAGCCAGAGCCAGAAGGGGGCAATCTCAGCCCCAGAGAGACGTTATCTACCAAACTGCAAGCAGGCTTCTTTGCTTACTAAGATTTCTTGGGGTTCTGGACAGTCATCCGCCTAAGAAGGTGCGCCAGTTGTACACCCAGAAAACCGAGCGGCAGGGACAGGAGAGGAGATAAGTCACAGTGACCGCGCTTGCCAAACACCTCATCACCCGAGCTGCTCGGAGCTGGGAAGGGCACAAAACGCAGGCCCGACGGAGTCTGCGCCTCTGAGGACTAGCCGAGTGCCTGGACCTGAGTGGCTTAGACCTGGGAGGTGCATGCAGCCCAGGGCCGGCCTCAGACAGTTCCCAGCGGAGCAACCTAGAGCCTGAGCTGTGTGGGCAGGGAGGGTGCACGTGCCGTGAGCGGGGGCAGGCCCAGTGTGGCTGAGACACTAGAGCACACGCCAGTGTTATTTGTTTGTAGCATCCCTCCCTCCCCACAGCGCGAGGGAACAAGTGAGCCTAAAAAAGTGTCCACCACCGCCCCCTTGTGTCAGGGCGGAAATCAGACACTGAAGAGACCAGCAAACAGAAGCTAAAACCGAGGGAACCGCCTTGGAAGTGACAGGTGCAATACATTAAAACCCTGTAGTTAGTACTGACTACATAGGAAGGGGCCTATAGATCTTGAGAAATATAAGCCGGACCAAGAAACTATCCGAAAATGAACTGACCCCACACTGCCCACAACACCAGAGAAAGTCCTAGGTATATTCTTACTATTTTTACGATCATTCTTTTCTTTTTTCTTCTTCTTCTTCTTTTTTTTTTTTTTTGCTTTTTCTTTTTTTCTTTTCTTTGTTTTTCTTTTTTAACTTTTTTTAAGTCCTCTATTACTCCTTTAATTTTCATTTTTATAACCTACTATTACTTTTCAAAAAAAGACTATTTTTTAAAGCAAACTTCATATATATATATTAATAACTTTTGTGACTTTGTTTTTTTCTTCGTCTTCTTCTTTTCTTTAATAGTGTACTTTTGAAAATCCAACCCGTATTCTAGAATTTTAATCTTTGCTTTTTGGTTCAGTTCAGTTCAGTCGCTCAGTCTTGTCCGACTCTTTGCGACCTCATGAATCGCAGCACGCCAGGCCTCCCTGTCCATCACAAACTCCCGGAGTTCACTCAGACTCACGTCCATCGAGTCAGTGATGCCATCCAGCCATCTCATCCTCTGTCGTCCCCTTCTCCTCCTGCCCCCAATCCCTCCCAGCATCAGAGTCTTTTCCAATGAGTCAACTCTTCGCATGAGGTGGCCAAAGTACTGGAGTTTCAGCTTCAGCATCATTCCCTCCAAAGAACTCCCAGGGCTGATCTCCTTCAGAATGGACTGGTTGGATCTCCTTGCAGTCCAAGGGACTCTCAACAGTCTTCAATTTTGTACCTTTAAGAACCCAATCTTCAGTACCTATTTTTACTTGGGAGCAAGATTACTCGCTTGACTGCTCTCTCTCCCTTTGGACTCTCCTTTCTCTCCACTAGGTCGCCTCTGTCTCCTCCCTCCCCCTTCTCTTCTCTACCCAAATCTCTGAATCTCTGTGTATTCCAGATGGTGGAGGACACTTAGGGAACTGATTACTGGCTGGATCTGTCTCTCTCCTTTTCATTCCCCCCTTTTATCCTCCTGGCCACCTCTGTCTCCTTCCTCCCTCTTCTCTTCTCTGTACAACTCCATGAACATCTCTGAGCGGTCCAGACTGTGGAGTGCACATAAGGAAGTGATTACTGGCTAGCTTGCTCTCTCCTCTTTTGATTCCACCTCATCTCATTCGGGTCACCTGTAACTCCCTCCTCACTCTTCTCTTCTCCATGTAACTCTGTGAACCTCTCTGGGTGTCCCTCACTGTGGAGAAACTTTTCATCTTTAACCTAGATGTTTTATCAATGGTGCTGTATAGAAGGAGAAGTCTTGAGACTACTGTAAAAATAAGACTGAAAACCAGAAGCAGGAGGCTTAAGTCCAAATCCTGAGAACATCATAGAACACCTGACTCCAGGGAATATTAAGCGATAGGAGCTCATCAAACGCCTCCATGCCTACACTGAAACCAAGCACCACCCAAGGGCCAACAAGTTCCAGAGCAAGACGTACCATGCAAATTCTCCAGCAACACAGGAACACAGCCCTGAGCTTCAATATACAGGCTGCACAAAGTTACTCCAAATCCATTCATCTCATAACTCGTCACTAGACACTTCATTGCTCTCCAGAGAGAAGAAATGCAGCTCCACCCACCAGAACACCGACACAAGCTTCCCTAACCAAGAAACCTTGACAAGCCACCGATACAACCCCACCCACAGCGAGGAAACTCCATAATAAAGAGAACTCCACAAACTGCCAGAATACAGAAAGGCCACCCCAAACTCAGCAATGTAAACAAGATGAAGAGACAGAGGAATGCCCAGCAGGTAAAGGAACAGAATAAATGCCCACCAAACCAAACAAAAGAGGAAGACATAGGGAATCTACCTGATAAAGTATTCCGAATAATGATCATGAAAATGATCCAAAATCTTGAAATAAAAATGGAATCACAGATAAATAGCCTGGAGGCAAGGATTGAGAAAATTCAAGAAAGGTTTAACAAGGACCTAAAAGAAATAAAAAAGAGTCAATATAAAATGAATAATGCAATAAATGAGATCAAAAACACTTCTGGAGGCAGAAGATAGGATTAGTGAAATAGAAGATAGAATGGTAGAAATAAATGAATCAGAGAGGATGAAAGAAAAATGAATTAAAAGAAATGAGGACAATCTCAGAGACCTCCAGGACAATATTAAACGTCACAACATTCGAATCATAGGGGTCCCAGAAGATGAAGACAAAAAGAAAGACCATGAGAAAATACTTGAGGAGATAATAATTGAAAATTTCCCTAAAATGGGGAAGGAAATAATCACCCAAGTCCAAGAAATCCAGAGAGTCCCAAACAGGATAAACCCAAGGTGAAACACCCCAAGACACATATG
>NW_011494808.1:300527-301058 GCF_000754665.1 Bison bison bison | reverse complement strand
GACCCAGAGGGATGCTATGGGGAGGGAGGAGAGAGGAGGGTTCAGGATGGGGAGCACATGTATACCTGTGATGGATTCATTTTGATAATTGGCAAAACTAATACAATTATGTAAAGTTTAAAAATAAAATAAAATTTAAAAAAAATCAAAAAAGAAATCAAAATATGCATTTAAACAAATGAAAATGAAAACACAATAACCCAAAACCTATGGGACACTGTAAAAGCAGTGCTAAGGGGAATGTTCATAGCAACACAGGCATACCTCAAGAAACAAGAAAAAAGTCAAATAAATAACCTAATTCTAATTCTAAAGCAACTAGAAAAGGAAGAAATGAAGAACCCCAGGGTTAGTAGAAGGAAAGAAATCTTAAAAATTAGGGCAGAAATAAATGCAAAAGAAACAAAGGAAACCATAGCAAATATCAACAAAGCCAAAAGCTGGTTCTTTGAAAGGATAAATAAAATTGACAAACCATTAGCCAGACTCATCAAGAAACAAAGGGAGAAAAATCAAATCAATAAAATTAGA
>NW_011494808.1:296332-300427 GCF_000754665.1 Bison bison bison | reverse complement strand
GACCATGAGAAAATACTTGAGGAGATAATAGTTGAAAACTTCCCTAAAATGGGGAAGGAAATAATCACCCAAGTCCAAGAAACCCAGAGAGTCCCAAACAGGATAAACCCAAGGTGAAACACCCCAAGACACATATGAGTCAAATTAACAAAGATCAAATACAAAGAACAAATATTAAAAACAGCAAAGGAAAACTAACAAATAACACACAAGGGGGTTCCCATAAGGATAACAGCTGATCTTTCAATAGAAACTCTTCAGGCCAGGAGGGAATGGCAAGACATACTTAAAGTGATGAAAGAAAATAACCTACAACCCAGATTACTGTACCCAGCAAGAATCTCATTCAAATATGAAGGAGAAATCAAAAGCTTTACAGACAAGCAAAAGCTGAGAGAATTCAGCACCACCAAACCATCTCTCCAACAAATGCTAAAGGATATTCTCTAGACAGGAGACACAAAAACGGTGTATAAACTCGAACCCAAAACAATAAAGTAAATGGCAATGGGATCATACTTAACAATAATTACCTTAAACGTAAATGGATTGAATGTCCCAACCAAAAGACAAAAACTGGCTGAATGGATACAAAAACAAGACCCCTATATATGTTGTCTACAAGAGACTCACCTCAAAACAAGGGACACATACAGACTGAAAGTGAATGGCTGGAAAAAGATATTCCACGCAAATAGAGATCAAAAGAAAGCAGGAGTAGCAATACTCATATCAGATAAAATAGACTTTAAAACAAAGGCTGTAAAAAGAGACAAAGAAGGACACTACATAATGATCAAAGGATCAATCCAAGAAGAAGATATGACAATGATAAATATATATGCACCCAACAAAGGAGCACCACAATATGTAAGACAAATGCTAACAAGTATGAAAGGGGAAATTAACAATAACACAATAATAGTGGGAGATTTTAATAACCCACTCACACCTATGGATAGATCAACTAAACAGAAAATTAACAAAGAAACACAAATTTTAAATGATACAATAGACCAGTTAGACCTAATTGATATGTATAGGACATTTCACCCCAAAACAATAAATTTTACCTTTTTCTGGATAAGAAAGCTGTGGTACATATACACAATGGAGTATTACTCAGCCATTAAAAAGAATTCATTTGAATCAGTTCTAATGAGGTGGATGAAACTGAAGCCTATTATACAGAGTTAAGTAAGCCAGAAGGAAAAACACCAATACAGTATACTAACGCATATATATGGAATTTAGAAAGATGATAACAATAACCCTGTGTTCGAGACAGCAAAAGAGACACCGATGTATGGAACAGTCTTATGGACTCTGTGGGAGAGGGAGAGGATGGGAAGATTTGGGAGAATGGCATTGAAACATGTAAAATATCATGTATGAAACGAGATGCCAGTCCAGGTTCAATGCACGGTGCTGGATGCTTGGGGCTGGTGCACTGGGACGACCCAGAGGGATGGTATGGGGAGGGAGGAGGGAGGAGGGTTCAGGATAAATTTTAAAGAAAAATTAATTAAAAAAGTAAAAAAAAAAAAAGAAAACAAAGAAAAAAAGTACAAAATAAAATAAACCTAAACTACTAACAACCTAAAAGACAAACTAAGAAAAAGGAAAGAAAATAGAAAGAACCCCAGGGTTAGTAGAAGGAAAGAAATCTTAAAAATTAGGGCAGAAATAAATGCAAAAGAAACAAAGGAAACCATAGCAAATATCAACAAAGCCAAAAGCTGGTTCTTTGAAAGGATAAATAAAATTGACAAACCATTAGCCAGACTCATCAAGAAACAAAGGGAGAAAAATCAAATCAATAAAATTAGAAATGAAAATAGAGAGATCACAACAGACAACACAGAAATACAAAGGATCATAATAGACTATTATTAGCAATTATATGCCAATAAAATGGACAACGTGGAAGAAATGGACAAATTCTTAGAAAAGTACAACTTTCCAAAACTGAACCAGGAAGCAATAGAAAATCTTAACAGACCCATCACAAGCACGGAAATTGAAACTGTAGTCAGAAATCTTCCAGCAAATAAAAGCCCAGGTCCAGACGGCTTCACAGCTGAATTCTACCAAAAATTTAGAGGAGAGCTAAACACCTATCCTACTCAAACTCTTCCAGAAAATTGCAGAGGAAGGTAAACTTCCAAACTCATTCTACGAGGCCACCATCACCCTAATACCAAAACCTGACAAAGATGCCACAAATAAAGAAAACTATAGGCCAATATCACTGATGAACATAGATGCAAAAATCCTTAATAAAATTCTAGCAATCAGAATCCAACAACACATTAAAAAGATCATACACCATGACCAAGTGGGCTTTATCCCAGGGATGCAAGGATTCTTCAATATCTGCAAATCAATCAATGTAATACACCACATTAACAAATTGAAAAATAAAAGCCATATGATTATCTCAATAGATGCAGAGAAAGAATGTTGATAAAATTCAACATCCATTTATGATAAAAACTCTCCAGAAAGCAGGACTAGAAGGAACATACCTCAACATAATAAAAGCTATATATAACAAACCCACAGCAAACATTATCCTCAATGGTGAAAAATTGAAAGCATTTCCCCTAAAGTCAGGAACAAGATAAGGGTGCCCACTCTCACCACTACTATTCAACATAGTTTTTGAAGTTTTGGCCACAGCAATCAGAGCAGAAAAGAAATAAAAGGAATCCAGATTGGAAAAGAAGAAGTAAAACTCTCACTGTTTGCAGATGACATGATCCTCTACATAGAAAACCCTAAAGACTCCACCAGAAAATTACTTGAGCTAATCAGTGAATAAAGTAAAGTTGCAGGATATAAAATCAACACACGGAAATCCTTTGCATTCCTATACACTAATAATGAGAAAATAGAGAAATTAAGGAAACAATTCCATTCACCATTGCAATGAAAAGAATAAAATACTTAGGAATATACACTAAATACCTATATATAGAAAACTATAAAACACTGATGAACAAAATCAAAGAGGACACTAATAGATGGAGAATTATATCATGTTCATGGATCGGAAGAATCAATATATGAAAATGAGTATACTACCCAAAGCAATCTATAGATTCAATGCAATCCCTATCAAGCTACCAACGGTATTTTTCACAGAGCTAGAACAAATAATTTCACAATTTGTATGGAAATACGAAAGATCTAGAATAGCCAAAGCAATCTTGAGAAAGAAGAATGGAACTGGAGGGATCAACCTGCCTGACTTCAGGCTCTACTACAAAGCCACAGTCATCAAGACAGTATGGTACTGGCACAAAGACAGAAATTTAAATCAATGGAACAAAATAGAAAGCCCAGAGACAAACCCACGCACCTATGGACACCTTATCTTTGACAAAGGAGGCAAGAATATACAGTAGAGAAAAGACAATCTCTTTAACAAGCGGTGCTGGGAAAACTGGTCAACCACTTGTAAAAGAATGAAACTAGAACACTTTCTAACACCATACACAAAAATAAACTCAAAATGGATTAAAGATCTAAACATAAGACCAGAAACTATAAAACTCCTAGAGGAGAATGAAGGCAAAACACTCTCTGACATATATCACAGTAGGATCCTCTATGACCCACCTCCCAGAGTATTGGAAATAAAAGCAAAAATATACAAATGGGATGTAATTAAAATTAAAAGCTTCTGCACAACAAAAGAAACTATAGGCAAGGTGAAAAGACAGCCTTCAAAATGGGAGAAAATAATAGCAAATGAAGCAACTGACAAACAACTAACCTCAAAAATATACAAGCAACTCCTGAACCTTAATTCCAGAAAAATAAATGACCCAATCAAAAAATAGCCCAAAGAACTAGACATGTCTCCAAAGAAGACATACAGATGGCTAACAAACACATGAAAAGATGTTCAACATCACTCATTATCAGAGAAATGCAAATCAAAACCACAACGAGGTACCATTTCATGCCAGTCAGAATGGCTGTGATCCAAAAGTCTACAAGCAATAAATGCTGGAGAGGATGTGGAGAAAAGGGAACCCTCTTACACTGTTGGTGGGAATGCAAACTAGTACAGCCACTATGGAGAAC
>NW_011494808.1:288968-296232 GCF_000754665.1 Bison bison bison | reverse complement strand
TAAAACTGGAGCCTATTATACAGAGTGAAGTAAGCCAGAAAGAAAAACACCAATACAGTATACTAACGCATATATATGGAATTTAGAAAGATTGTAACAACAACCCTGTATGAGAGAAAGCAAAAGAGACACAGATGTATAGAACAGTCTTTTGGACTCTGTGGGAGAGGGCGAGGGTGGGGTGATTTGGGAGAATGGCATCAAAACATGTATAATATCATATAAGAAATGAATCACCAGTCCAGGTTTGATGCAGGATACAGGAACCTTGGGCCTGGTGCACTGGGATGACCCAGAGGGATAGTATGGGGAGGGAGATGGGAAGGGGGTTCAGGATGGAGAACATGTTACACCTGTGGCAGATGCATGTTGATGTATGGCAAAACCAATACAATATTTGTAAAGTAAAAAAAAAATTTTTAATGTAATATTTAGGCACCGCAAAAAAAAAAAAATCTAAAAGGTAAAAAAAAAAAATGTAAGCATTGATACGAAATGTAATTCTTGTACATTTCTGGTGGGAATACAAATTAGTACAGTAATCTTAGAAAACTTTTTGAATGTACCTACTAACATATACACTGTGATCCAGCAACTTTACTCTAGAATACACCCAGTGTAAATCACCAAATGGCATATACCTAAGTAAAAAGTGGTATTTATAATGACAAAGGTCAATTTATCAAGAAAACAAAATATCCCTAAATGGGCACATTAAAAAATGATACATCTTCAAAATACAAGAATCAAAAATTGACAGACCTTAATGAAATAGAGGGGCCAAACATAGTTTGTTTTGATTTTGGTTTTGGTTTTTGGTTATTTTCACTGATCCAAAATATTTTTTTAATTGAAATATAGTTGATTTACGAAATTATATTAGTTTGAGATGTACAACATAGTGATTCAAGAATTTTTATAGATTATACTCAACTTAAAGTTATTATAAAATATTGGCTATAGTCTCTGTGCTGTGCATTATATCCCTGTAGCTCATTTATTTTATACAAAGGAGTCTGTACCTCTTAATCCTCACACCCCATTCACTCCCTTCCCCACTTTCTTCTCCCCACTTTATAGTTTGCTTGCTATATCTGTGAGTTTGTTTCTTTATACTCATTTGTTTTATTTCTTAGACTTCAAATATAAGTGATAACATACAGTATTTGTCTTTTTTCTATCTGACTTATTTCAGCAAGCATAATATCATTTGTAACAACGGATATGGATCTGGAAGGTATTATGCCAAATATGTTTTCTAATAGCTGCAACTATAATGAATAAAATTATAATCAATAGTAAAATAGAAAAAAAACAGATAAACATATTCATTCAATGCATGATATACAGCAACAAGAGAAAAAAATAACTGTTACTATTCACAATATGTATGGATCTCCTAATGTTAAAAGAACTTAAACATAAAAAGAATACATGATGATTAGCTCCATTTATGTAAGTTCAAAAACAGACAAAACTATTGTGTTAGAAGTAGTGATTGTCAGGGGCTACTGACAGTTGTCACAGTCTGGCAGCTTTAGTATTTCTATATTTTACTTTTTGATCTGGATCTAGGTATTAATTATACTGGTCTGTTCACTTGAATATTGAGTTGTACATAAATATATTATTTATTATGTATATAATATGTTTATTTATAAATATATATATTTGTACACATTATATTATATATAAAAGTTCAGTTAAGGTACAGATGAACCTTCCTGTTCATTAGCTCTTCAACCTTCTGTTTCAAAAGTGATGCTGCACTTGCTTAGCCAGAAGGCAGAGTCACACTGGGTTGCAGCCTCCTGCACAGGCTTAGGGGCCCAGGTCGCCCACGTTGAAGAGCACACAGCATCCGGAGTCTGGACCCAGGGCTCTCCCAGCCGCCTGCCTCCTGCAGTGTGCGTGGCCGTGGCCGTGAGGCGCCTCCTCGCGCTCCCCAACCGTCCTGTAGTCAAGCCAACGGCCGTCATTCGGCCAGCATCCAGGACATCAAGCCATGTTGTGCCTTCTGTTTCTGCTCCTGGGGCTCACCGGGCTTCAGACAGACGACAGTAAGTACAAAATCCCTCTTCTGACCTGTTGGGAATGTCAGGGCTCCTTTCTGTTTCTAAGACGCCGGCTATCTCTGTGAAAACGCTTTCTTGACGGGAGCTCCAACTGTGTAAGTCCGAAAACAGTCTCGCATTGCCTCCTTCCCCAGTCAAAATCCACTTTGGTTGTGAGGGTCTTGACCACTCTTCTTGAGACCGTAGTAAATATGTGCGATGCCGATGCCGGTGCTGGAGTACATGCCTTAAGATGATTGTTTCATAGACTGCCCTGAGTTTTTGATCTCTCGGCTCTGTATTTGCAAAGTCCAAAGGATCTGACTTTCTTTGTTCTAATAATACTTGGACCTGTTGCCTCAGGGTTACCGGGAACCTGCCCACAGGACAATATTCCTAAAGCAGCATACTTATTTCTCTTGAAAAGATTTGTAATTCTAGAAAAAAGTGGATATTGAGGGTATTTGAAAAGAGAGCAGAAATGAGGGGTAGCGTGTAGAATATTATGGGTTTAGATGAGGAAATAACGAGGGAAGCTGTGAGGTGACGGATGTCGCCCCAGTAAAACATTTTGCACCTTACAGATTCTGAAAGACTACGTGTGCAGTTTACAGTTCCGGAGAAAATACGGTCAACATCAAGTGGAGGAGTAGAAACACATGTAATTAAAGCACTAACGTTTCCCACGAACTAAAAAATGCATGTGAATATTTTGTTCCTAATGAGTAAACCTGGTGTTTTTCATCCTTGCTCACTTCCTGAATTTTATATTTATCCCTAATTTTTCTTAAGTGAAAAAGCCCTTTTGAAAATGAACCAAGATTAACAGTGTTTCATAAAAATATGATGAAGT
This sequence comes from Bison bison bison, assembly GCF_000754665.1. Lineage (NCBI taxonomy): Eukaryota > Metazoa > Chordata > Mammalia > Artiodactyla > Bovidae > Bison > Bison bison. The sequence continues at coordinate 293,325 of NW_011494808.1, read as the reverse complement.
GATGCTTATATTAAAGTCCCAAGGCCCATCTTCTAAATGTTTCCCTCTTGAGTGTCTGAATAATCTCTGACTTGATCCATTTAGAGTCTCTTGACCCTCACTCACCATGCAAGATTTGGAGGATTTTTAGTTGTCGTTTAGCAAACCTATGGCATCCTTATATGGAATCATAAGCATTTGATTTAATGAAATGTTACATGAATAATTTTTACATCTTGATTGCAAACATGTTGATCATAAAGAATTTTTTTCATGCCATCTTAGTTTGTCTTGGTTCAAGTATTAGTTTTCTCTTTTTTATTCTTTGAATCAGTTGAAAGATTCTTAATCTTTTTTATTAATTTCCAGAATAATTTCTTAAGAAATGAAGTATGATTTTTGAAACAGTACACCTGAATCTTCTTTTTGATTGAGTAGTAAATGTTTAGATAATTTGAATGCAAATACTTACTTAGTAACTACTTACTGCTCACCCTAACAGATATTACAAGCTTAAAATTGTCAATATATAATTTATAAGGGAATATGTATTTAATGAAAACTTTAAATTATTTAAATAAAAAACAAGACATTTAACAGCATTTAAAGAGTGTTTTATCTTTTATGAAAAAAATCTATGGGATTACTTGGTCATATTAGAAAATATACACAGAATCTACTTAAGAGGGAAATGTCTTCAACCAGGTTTCACCAGATTCTATGACAGTAATTCCCATAAGAGAAGTATAAAAAAAATCTTTCCTCAACTGTCAAATTCATGAGGAAAAATTTTTGACTATTTTGTTAATATCTCTAATTCCAATGCCTAGAACAGTAATGAATATATAATAAGGGATTAATAGTATTTTTGAACTGATGAGGTTATCATACCTACCGATTTTACAAATGCTACAAACACAATATGCAACGTGTTATAATTATTATAATTAAGAAATTATCATAAAAGAATATTCAACTTAAAAAGACTAAAAGATTTTAAAAATAACTGAGTGGAATATCTATGTGAAAGATAAGTGTGTAAAATCAAGAATTAACAGTAGACCAGAGCCAGCTGAAGAAATAAACAGATACAATATATAAATGGCTAAACAAAAAAGGGAGAATTAGAGGCTTATAGATACAGAATAATTAGAATTCCTAGAAAAGAGAGAGAAAAAGTCTGGAGAATAGGATACATTAAACATAGATGAACTGAGATCAGGTATCACAACACAGAATAAATGAAGTTTATTAGAAATTAGATTACATTAACACTTTCAAATTACAAGAGAAGAAAATATTTTAAATAATGTACTTCAGCAGGTAGACACTGAAACTGAGACGAAGAACAACATAAAAGCAGGGACTGGTGAAAAGTATGAATATGTATAACTCAAAATAAATTGAATATGCAATTGTAACAAATGAAAGAATACAAAGCATACATATGTCTTGATACAATGGAGAATTAAATTTTAAATAAAACTTTAAACTTAAATTTATCAGAAATCACATATATTTCAAATTGGATTTTAAAATATATACCTACAAGAGGAACACCTAAATCACAAGGGAGCAGAAAGGTCTAGCACAAAAATAAGAAAAATTGTACAAAGCAAAAGGTAAAGTTATCATTTACTATACAACCATTACTTATCAGGCAAAATTTATCAATATTAACAAAATCAGTGAATATTGCATCCAAACTTGAAACAAATTTTATAAAATCTATAAATACTAAATATGTGCAGTTAATTCTTTGCTATACTACATAAATTTTCACTTGAGTAGTTATATTCTTTTAAGTGCAAATTTTGCAATGACTTCATTATTAAACACACTTGTGGATTAAAATAATCAATGTTTTAGGTTCTATCTTATTGGCTAAACATTAAAAAAACTACAAATGAAGCAAATATTTTAATATTGGATTCCATTGGAATAAGTCAGTATTAAATTATATATTTTCCTCTTTTTATTTTATTAGTGTGCTTTAGGATGTGATTATTGGTAACATAAAAGGTAGTTTTCCTTTGTAACATTTTTCTCACTTTTCTTTTGCCTTTTTAATCCACTCTTCTGCCAGGTATCCTACATCATTTCAATTGAAGGGAAAACGTACACTGTGAACCTAATGCAAAAGTAGGTGACCTACATTATTTTATCACCTTTTCTCTGTTCTATTTATAATTACTGTTTATATTTATTCAGAAAGTAATTATTTTGCATTCTTTAATATTTTCAGTTGCTGGCTGTTTGTCTCTTATTTTATGCTTCAGGAAAATCTTTTAAGCATATATACTAATTATCTTGAAATTTTCATTAATACATAAATATGACTTGTTTTCAAGTTCTCATATTCAACTATATTTGAAAGAACATAGTGGATTTTTGAGTGGAAAGAACAGTGGTTTTTAAATTAGTTTCTACATCAGAATGTATTAAGGACTTGGAATATAACTGTAATTACCCAAACTCAATCCCATACAAGCTGAGGAAATTAGTTTTAAAAAAAGCATACCACATTTGGGAATAAAGAAAAATCAAAACTGTAGCTGTATTTTTTTCTATGGGTCCTTAAAAGTTTTAGTCAGTCTCTTTATATTATCTTCATCAAGAATATTCTAGCTTTTCTTACCACTTTCATTTGCATATATTTTACAAAAAACTCTTCCACAAAGAAATGTCCATAGATATTGATTGTGACTTCATTGAATCTACATAATACTTTTGGAGGAATTTTTCCTGTCATTCCCTTTCAATTTTTTATTCATCAGGAATTTTTTTAATTGATTCTGAAACTCTTTTAATGCAATCCAAATTATTATTTTATTTGTAGGTATTATTATTTTCATATTTTAAAAGAAATCTTTGTCTCCATACAGTCATGAATTCAAGCTGCACCTTTGTCTAATAGTTTTTATTGTTTTCACTTTCATACTCAACTCTAGGATTCATCCAGAATTGATGTTCGTGTGTTTCATGAGCATGGGAATCCAGATTTGAATATTTTTTTTGTATTAGCCTCCAATGAATCCAGCACATGCTACTGAAAAAATAATTTTCCCATTTCACTGTAATTAAATGTTTGTCATAATTCAAAAGAGTGTTTATGATGGGGATCTCTTTCTGGACTATTTTCTCTAATTTTAGGTTTACTCCCAAGCCCTATTTATCTGTACAGACATCACACAGTATTAAGTACTGTACTAAATCTAGCTGTGTTCAACAGTTTTAAGATGCTCTTGTTTTTCTTGATCCTTTAATTTTCCATATTATGTCTGAAGTCATTTTTGTCTTTTGTACATTTTATTTTTATATTCCTTTTTCCTTCATTGTCTCCACTTTAATGAATCTATGTTTTATATGATACCATTTTCTCTAAATTAAATAATTCTTTGTTATATATCTTTTTACTATTCTTTAGTAGTTTCTCTAGACTATCATATTAGTTCCTGAATTATTGAATCTAATATAAATTATTACTTTTACAAGTTACTCTACATTGTTGAAGGCTTCCTTTGTGTCTCAGATGGTAAAGAATCTGCCTGCAATGCAGGAGATACTGGTTCAATCTCTGGATTGCAAAGACTCCCTGGAAAAAAAGTGGCTACCCACTCCAGTGTTCTTGCCTGGAGAATTCCATGGACAGAGGAGCCTAAGTGGGCTGCAGTTCATGGAGTCAAAGAGTCAGACACAACACACATACGTTGTTAGATCATTAAGCCTTTTTCATTTCATTTGTCTTCTGCTTTTTCATTATTTTTCTCATATGCTTTTAAGCTCCAATGTACTATTAGGATTATTTTTGTACAGTATATGTCCCTTTATAATTAAGCATGAATTTACCCATTCTGGTGCTCTTCATTTTTCCTTCATTTGTTTCTATCTGCAGTTAGTTTCTGTATGTATTGGGAATTCTCTTCACTTCTATTGTAGGTCTGTTTGTTTTTGCTTAGCGTGCATTCAGGGTTAAACATTAGCCTTATTCTTTTTCTTACTTTAAATATTTCAATTTATTGTATATCAAATTTACTTAAGTTGAAAATATACAAAAATGATTATATATATATATATTTTTAAGTAAAGGATTTAGAAAGAAGTTCACAAAAAAAGTTCACAGTAAAATTCCTGAGTAGTGGGATTGCAAGTGATTTTTTTTCTATGTACATTTATGCATTTTTCTAAATTTTCTAGAACATACACATACAGTTTCCTGTGTCACTTGTAACAAATCACCACAAATGCAGTGGATTACAACAGAAATTTATTGCCTTACATTTTTGGAGGCCAAAATTTTGCAATTAGTATCACTGAGACAAAATTAAGATGTCAGCAGGACTAGGCTCCCTGGGAGTAGGCATAGCGTGTCTTCCAC
>NW_011494808.1:281309-288868 GCF_000754665.1 Bison bison bison | reverse complement strand
TCCACCGCTCCCTGCTTCTGATGGTTGCCAGCTTTCCTTGGCCTGTAACCTTATCATTTGAATCTTCAGGACCAGCATCTTTCAAATCTCTCTCTGCTCCATCTTCACCTCACCTTTCCCTTTGTGGGCAGTTAAACCTCTTAAAAAAAAATTAGATGAATTGAGAGAGTAGCAGTGAAACATATGCACTGCCATGGGTGAAACAGACAGCTAGTGGGACGCTACTGTGTAGCACAGAGGGCTCAGCCTGGTGCTCTGTGATGACCTAGAAGATGGGGTGGGAGGGGCTGAAGAGGGACTTGCAGGAGGGAGAGGGATATATGTGTCCTTATGGCTGATTTGCACTGTACATCAGAAGCCAACACAACATTGTAAAGTAATTATCCTCCAATTAAAAATAAATCTTGAAAAATCAAAAACACGAAAGAAGATAATTTTATGTGAGTACGGTTGGTTTACAATATTGTGTTAGTTTCTACTTTACAACAAAGTGAATCAGCCATACATATACATATACATATATCCCCTCTTTTTCAGATTTCCTTCCCATTTAGGCCACCACAGACCACTGAGTAGTTAGTTCCCTGTGCTATACAGAAGGTTCTCGTTAGTTATCTGTTTTATACATAGCGTCAACAGTGTATATACATCAATCCCAGTCTCCTAATTCATTCCACCCCTCTCTTTTCCCTCTTGGTGTTCATATGTACATTTTTCTTTTTTTTTCAACTGTGTCTAACCTTATTCTTAAAAACATTTTTGCTGGAATAACTTCTGGGATGACCTTTTTAAAGTGACTTTTGTCCTTTAAAAGTATTTATTTCATTGTCTTCTGGTTTTCTTTCCTCATTTGTATTGTCAACTTAAGCTCTCAGTCTTAGTGCTCTTCCTTGAAGGGTACATCTTTTTCTTCTAAATACTTAGAAGGTTTTAGTTTGGTTTTCATCAGCCTTTAAAACTAGTAATGTAGGTGTAATTTTTCTTTGCTTTTATCATGTTTGAATAAAATAGGATTTATTGAGTCTATACCACCAATTTTGAAAAAAAAAATGGTCTTATTTTGAGAGATTTAAGTTTAGCTCCTTGGCTACTCTGTGCAACTTCAAAATTTGGCAAATGATTTTACAGGGAAAGAAGCTATGTATTTGATACAACTTAAATATTCATATGATTATTCAAGAACTGCACAGCCACCAAAAGTTCTGCTGGTTTCTAGACTCCTCAGTAATAGCTTCCTCCCTTGGCCAAGCATAGATATATGACTTCTTTCTTTGCAAAAAAAAAACAAAAAACAAAAAAACAGTACCTGCATATCACTAGTTAAGTCTCTTCATAGGGCTTTCAACACAGAATCTGTGCATCCCCTGGAGCTCCACTCCATTGTGTGTTACTTTTTCTTTTTGCTACAGGAATGAGAAAAATTTTGTTCTGCTTGTCAGTGGTTTGGCTCTTTGAACTTTTGCTTTAACAGATCCAGACTGCCATGAGTCCCCAGTCTTTATACTATACATATTGGGAAAATGAAAATGAAATGCCGACACCTACCTTTTCTTTTTATAGAGACTTTTAAACATCCTCTTCCCACGTTTACAAATAATGTATTTTTTAATTACTTTACCATATTGTATTGGTTTTGTCATACATCAGCATGAATCCGCCACAGGTGTACACGTGTTCCGAATCCTGAACTCCCCTCCCACCTCCTTCCCCATACCATCCCTCTGGGTCATCCCAGTGCACCAGCCCCTTTAAAGTGAGATCCCTACCTTGTCTGTTGACTTTATGTCCCGTCAGTTCAATATTTGTTGACTGTTATTTTCCAGATATTTTTAAAGAGCTTGAATTACAGGAGTAAACAAAATGCATATGAATTTTATATTATCAGATGAGACTAAAAATAATGTGATTTAAAAAGGGGATTAGAAAGAATACTAGAAGGTGACACATGCTTAAGCAAAATTATAGAGCAAAGTAAGAAGTGTCATTTGAAAACCATATGCTTCGATAATTGGGAAAGTTGCCAAGTTTTATAAACTTGTTGAGAGAAACCTCAGGGAGATGAGGGTATATAAGCAAAGACCTGAAGTAGGTGAGACAACCAGCTATGTTGAAAAACATCCCAGGAAGAGGCAACAGCTAGTGCAAATACCCTGAGATGGAAGTTTGCCCGTTGTGTTTAAAAACAGCAGGGAGGACAGTGTGACAGTCAGGTGAATGAGGAGAGGTCTGAAGACTAGAAATTTTGAGCCAGATTAGAACTGTATGTGTGTGTGTGTGTGTGTGTGTTAGTCACTCAATCATGTCCGACTCCCTGTGACCCCATGGACTGCAGCCCGCCAGGCTCCTCTGTCCATGGAATTCTCCAGGCAAGAATACTGGAGTGGGTTGCCATTTCCTTCTCCAATGTGAATTTTATTTTATTTTTTTGTTGTTGTTGTTATTCAGAATTCTGACTTTATTTTTATTTATTTTTTTTACTTTACAATATTGGTTTTGCCATACATCAAACTTTTAGTAGTAGTAGTATAGTCGCTAAGTTGTGTCTGACTCCCGTGACCCCACAGACTGTAGCCTGCCAGGCTCCTCTGTCCATGGGATCCTCCAGGCAAGAACACTGGAGTGGCTTGCCATTTCCTTCTCCAAAATTAGAACTAAATTCTTGTATTCAGAGAATCTCTCTGTCTCCTTTCTCTCCCTTTCTCTCTCTCTTCCTATCTATAATAAATGTAATAAAAGAAATATCTTTTCAAAATAAAATCTAGGAAACACATTTTCCCTTAGATATTTATTTAATTTTCCATGAAAATCTTATTTTACAGAGCTTTCTTACCTCATAATTTTAGAGTTTATGGTTACAGTGGCACAGGAAGTATGAAACCTCTTGAACATGAGTTCCAGGTACGTTTTATTGTCTGTTTTACCTTTATTATATGAGCTTCTGTGATCATCTTACTTAGGGTCCACATGGTGCTAGAATGGAAAGGGCTGGAGTTTTGTTTTGGCATAAATATAACCATTTCCTTTTGATGATGTGTTTTCAGTTAGCTGTGTGACACAGATGGTTAAACAAACCGCTTATGACCGTGATGCATTTAAGCTACTGTTTCATGATGGCTTCCCTGGTGGCTCAGACGGTAAAGCGTCTGCCTACAATGCAGGAGACCAGGGTTCGATTCCTGGGTTGGGAAGATCCCCTGGAGAAGGAAATGGCAATCCACTCCAGCACTCTTGCCTGGAAAATCCCATCAATGGAGGAGCCTGATAGGCCACAGTCCATGGGGTCACAAAGAGTCGGGCACGACTGAGCGACTTCACTTTCTTTTCTTTCTTTCTTTTCATGATGCTGATGGATGTGGTAAAAGGGTTGAATATGGAGTGAGATACTTACAATGAGAGAACATGACTGGAGTCAGGAAAGCTAAATCTGGAAGAAAAGGAGAATCCAAAGACTTATCTGAAGTATGTTCAGGGACCAAAGAAGTACACATGTTACATTTCATGCACATTAAGGAATATACTACATGTTCATCTGTTTGGAATATCCAGAGCTTCATTTAATAAAGCCTGTGATTTGTTGTAAAAAATAATGTAGAAGGATGCATAGAACTTCAGGGATTACCCATTCCTGAAATGCTGTTTTTGCTTTTTCCATTTACCTTGCCTCACCAATACCTGAAACATACGGTGATACCTACTCTCGGAGAAATCCACACAGAAATGGTTTTAAGCCAAGCCTTCAATGGAATAAGGTGGCCCAGGAAATTGGTTTTAAGATGGCCGGAGGCATATCTCCATTCCTCATGGGGAATGGGTCTAGGACCAGTGACTCTGAGATAGCTAAGTATGTGCATAGCATGAAACACCTGGGCAGGAACACAGCAAGCAGGAGAAGGATATGAGCGGGCCAGGCCGTGAAAGATATGCTGTGCCATGGAAATCCATGTGGACTTCATCCCTACTGACACAGGGAGCTGCTAGGGAAATATCAGCAAGAACTAGCCTAGCCATGTTCACACTTGCCAGTGGCTGTTCAGTTAGCATATAGAGGGTGAGCCAGGGAAAGAGGTGGAAGGCCTTGCTAGCCTGGGAGAGCAGAAAAGAGATGACCGCAAGTGCTGTGCACGTGTGGCAACTGGGGAATGAAGAGGCTCGTCCAGTGCAGCCTCTAATACCCTCACCGGAAGGTCTGGTTAACTAAGGTGGTAGGACTGGGTGAGCACCAGCATCCTTTTATCACTGCTTTCTCTTTGCCTGGTTTCAGTTACTTGCTGTCAGCCAGGTGGCACTAGTGGTAAAGAACCCGCCTATCAATGTCGGAGATGCTGAAGATGTGGGTTCGATCCCTTGGTCGGGAAGACCCCCTGGAGGTGGTCATGGCAACCCACTCCAGTATTCTTGCCTGAGAATCCCATGGACAGAGGAGTCTGGCAGGCTACATAGACCATGGGGTCACAAAGAGTCGAACGCGACTGAGCAACTTAGCACGCACAAATACCTGTTTGATTTTTTGTTTGCAATCCTGATTTCTACATAGCAAATTATACCACTGTGTTGGAGTGAAAGCATTTTTATAGATTAAGCTCTTAACAGGGAAAATAATAAATATGCTGTGTTTTTTAACTTTTGCCCAACAGAGTAGGCAAATACATGTGAATCGTCTATGGAGTTCTCTATACAAATGTATAAATAATGCATACTGTCTAGAAGTCTTATGATATATACACTTATGCATATATACATATATAATAGACATACTGTGTGGCATTTTGTGTGTGTGCGTGTGTGTGTGTGAGTGTGGTAAAGGAGAGTGTGTGCATGCTCAATCATATCCAACTCTTTGTGACCCTATGGACTATAGCCCACCAGGCTCCTCTGTCCATGGGATTCTCCAGGCAAGAATGCTGGAGTGGGTTGCCATTTTATTCTCCAGGGATCAAACCCACATCTTCTATGTATCCTGCACTGGAAGACATATTTTTTACCACTGAGCTACCTTGGAAACCTCAAGAGGGAGAGAGACAGAGCTAAAAAGAAAAATAAAGACGATAATATGCACGTGGCCGCAATGTCCCACACCTAATTTTTATGTGATTCTGTATACCTAACACATAACTTTATTTCCTCCCTCCCCAGGAGATAGTCATGGAAGACAAATGTATAATTAAAAAGACAAATCAAAGACTGTTTTAATAATAACCTGAATGTAGTAAGTTATTGAATGCTGGCCTCAAATGCCATGTTGGCAAAGTATGTTTGCCAAAGCTTCAACCCTATCTTCAGTGTAGGAAAACTCAGGAAGGTTTATTAAATTAGGCTAGAAGCATATAAATTTGTTTTTCATGAATTCCACAAATGATTTGCATCCCTAAAATCTTACTAACTAAAGGCTTATCTATAAGAAACCAAATCAACCTATCAGACACAGAATTCGTTCCCTGATCATTTCAGTTCAGTTACTCAGTTATGTCCAACACTTTGTGACCCCATGGACTGTAGCATTCCAGGCTTCCCTATCCATCAGCAACTCCCAGAACCTACTCAAACTCATGTCCATCAAGTCGGTGATGCCATCCAACCATCTCATCCTCTGATGTCCTCTTCTCCTCCTGCCTTCAATCCTTCCCAGCATCAGGGTCTTTTCCAGTGAGTCAGTTCTTTGCATCAGGAAGCCAAAGTATTGGTGTTTCAGCTTCAGCATCAGTCCTTCCAATGAATATTCATCACTGATTTCCTTTAGGAGGGACTGGTTTGATCTCTTTGCAGTCCAAGGAACTCTCAAGAGTCTTCTCCAACACCACAATTCAAAAGCATCAATTCTTCATTGCTCAGCTTTCTTTATAGTCCAACTCTCACATCCATACATGACTACTGGAAAAACCATGGCTTTGGCTAGACAGATCTTTGTCAGCAAAATAATGTCACTGCTTTTTAATATGCTGTCTAGGCTGGTCATCACAGGGTTGTTCCCCATGTCTGCAGCTTACTTTCTGATCTCTTCAGAACAGAGAGATACTCATAGTGGTCAAAAAGTAAAATTACAAGATGGCGTAACAATCTGAAATATGTATGCATATAAAAATAGATGTCAAACTATAGGAGGCAGAAATTGACAGAAATGAAAAAAAATTATTATTATTAAAGATTTAGACTTTTCTCTCTGTGGTGCTAGTGATAAAGAATCCACTTGCCAATGCAGGAGACCCAAGAGATGAGGGTTTGATCCCTGAGTTGGGAAGATCCCTGAAGTAGGAAATGCCAGTCTGCTTCAGTAGTCTTACCTGGAGAATCCCCTGGACAGAGGAGCCTGGCAGGCTATAGCCCATAGAGTCACAAAGAGTCAGACACAACTGAATATGCATGCCCACACACACACACACACACTCTCTCTGTCTCTTTCTCTCTCAATAATCAATAGGTGAAGTAGGAAGAAACTCAGCAAATATGTTGATGACTTGAGCAGAACTATCAATCAACTTGATCAGATCAAAATTTGTAGGAGACACACACAACATTCTTACTGTTGTTGTTTATACACATTCATTTTGAGTGCTAATAGAAGACTAAACAAGGTATGGTAAAGGAAAACAGGGCAAAAAAATGACAATGAAAAAAATATGAAAAAACTGGGAAAGGAAATTGTATAAAAATAATAAACTTTTGATTATTCTATCAAAATTTTATTCTCTGCTGACCTAAAATGATTTATTTATTGATTTCCAACTTTTCCAATCAACTTTTGTATAAGATTGATATAATTTACTGATAATTTTGAAGATAGATATGTTATCAGTCTGGACAATATAAACCACATTTGCAGGAAAGTAGTCGAAACCTGGAGGAAAGGAAGATATTTTCTCTTGATTGTATAAAGTATGATTTATGCAGATGAAGCTGTATATGAACCCACAGTCAAGAAATACAAATATGATGATACACCAATGAAGTATCTAAAAAATGTAAGAAACTGTTAGTCTATGTCTAAAGAAATCACTCAAAAATTTGCACATAGAAAGTTTAATATAGAGAATTAAACAGGGATTAGACTAAAAAACAAGAAGTAAAGAGAACTTTAAAGGACATAGGAATATCAGATAGAAGAAGCAGTTGGCAGGCTTCAGTTCAGTTCAATTCAGTCGCTCAGTCGTGTCCAACTCTTTGTGACCCCATGAATCGCAGCACGCCAGGCCTCCCTGTCCATCACCAACAGTGAACGTGAGTTCACTCAGACTCACGTCCATCAAGTCAGTGATGCCATCCAGCCATCTCATCCTCTGTCGTCCCCTTCTCCTCCTGCCCCCAATCCCTCCCAGCATCAGAGTCTTTTCCAATGAGTCAACTCTTCACATGAGGTGGCCAAAGTACTGGAGTTTCAGCTTTAGCATCATTCCTTCCAAAGAAATCCCAGGGCTGATCTCCTTCAGAATGGACTGGTTGGATCTCCTTGCGGGCCAAGGGACTCTCAAGAGTCTTCTCCAACACCACAGTTCAAAAGCATCAATTCTTCAGAGCTCAGCTTTCTTCACAGTCCAACTCTCACATCCATACATGACCACTGGAAA
>NW_011494808.1:274681-281209 GCF_000754665.1 Bison bison bison | reverse complement strand
TTCCCTTGAAGTGATGGGACCAGATGCCATGATCTTCGTTTTCTGAATGTTGAGCTTTAAGCCAACTTTTTAACTCTCCACTTTCACTTTCATCAAGAGGCTTTTTAGTTCCTCTTCACTTTCTGCCATAAGGGTGGTGTCATCTGCATATCTGAGGTTATTAATATTTCTCCTGGCAATCTTGATTCCAGCTTGTGTTTCTTCCAGTCCAGCGTTTCTCATGATAGTACTCTGCATAGAAGTTAAATAAACAGGGTGACAATACACAGCCTTGACGTACTCCTTTTCCTATTTGGAACTAGTCTGTTGTCCCATGTCCAGTTCTAACTGTTGCTTCCTGACCTGCATACAGATTTCTCAAGAGGCAGTTCAGGTGGTTGGCAACCTTAGGATGGGTTAAAAAAGCCTGTTTCTTTACCCCAGAGATGGGATTGCTGAAAATGGCATGACCATGGATCTTCGAATAGCAGCAGTCACTGTGGTGCTGTTCCAAATGATGTTGCTGTGAAATTTCTCTTCAGAACCATCCAAGGGAAATCTGCCCTTTGGGTAGCCAGGAGAGCTGCTCACGAGATGTCTCACCAAAGTCACTTTACTGCGGAAGGAGAGGGGCCTCGATGGATGGAAACTACTGGCTGAAGGGTGTTAGTGACCACCAGTCACTGAAGCATCCTGGCTTTGCCACAGCTGTACTCTCTGTAGGAGCCTTCCAAGCTAGCACCCTGGAACCAGACAGCAAAGCTGTCTTCCCGTGCTCACCAGCACCCCTTACTAGCAAAGCTTGCTCCATAGCAAAGGAAAAAATAAAATTAAGGGTCCATATTCATTTGTACAAAGCAGGCAAAAGGTTAATTTGAAACTGAGTTGCAATGCATTAATAATCAACAGAGCCTTACCACTTAGACTATTCAGTTTCCATATGCATTCATTAAAAAAAAATTTTTTTTTTGGCTGTGCCGGGTCTTCGTTGCTGTGCAGGCTTTTCCCTAGTTGTGGCAAGAGAGGGCTACTCTTTGTGGTGGTGGTGCGGGCTTCCCACTACTGTAGTTTCTCTTGTTGTGGAGCACAGGCTCTAGGGCACAGGCTCAATAGTTGTGGCACACAAGCTTAGTTGTTCCATGGCCTGTGGGATCTTCCCATACCAGGGATGGAACCTGCATCTCCTGCATTGGCAGGAGATTCTTTACCACTGAGCCAGCAGGGAAGCCCCCCATATGTATGTATTTGAACTCTGAAAAAGCAACAGAATCACCTATTTCTAGTTAACAACATTCAACCAAACTTTTCACAATTAAAGCAATTTTCATTATTCCACAAATTGATGAGCCACACAATCACGTGTCATTGTGTCCATTGGTAGCAATATTAAGCTGTCCACAAATTGTTACAGTCCCTCTGAATACTGTGTTAACATGAGGTTAAATTAACTTGTAAAGTTAACTTCCAACCACTTGTATGTAAGCTGATAATAGGAAGAGGGGGGGAAAGAAGAAAACGGTTGGTACGTACAAATAAAGATACATATGCATGTGACAAGCCAAAAGAACATATGCAAAGCTGCTAGTCTTCACTTCTGTGATCAGTTATGATTGCTGTGTATGACTTCTTTTTCCCACCACCTGCTCCCCATTTCCATTGCTCTCAACAGGACCTACCTAAGCTTCTTATGGATGTTTACCTAGCAGAAAAGCACAAATCTTCATTCCCAAAGGGTCTGCATCCTTAATCATATCTTATTTTGGTTACTGTTATATTCAAGTAAATTGAAGACATAGCACTTCTTGAAGCAACAGTTTTCCCTACTGTGTTCAGAGTCAGTCACTCCAGCCACTGGGTTAGCCTGCTCATTTGTACAGTGCCATTTGTACAGTAGCTCAAAATATCCAGGTGGAAGTTTCATCTTCCAAAGTAGTAGAATCATTATTGTGTCCCCGGGTGAATAAATTCCCCACTGTGGCTGGGAGCTAAAAGTTACTATGGTAGAAAGCAAAAAAGCTACAAAATAGTTATTAGGTATAATGTTGGGAAGGTGAGACTCCCATTTCAACACCTTATATCTGGACAAATGTATTGAAGCTCTCAGTGAAACTTGCCATATACTGGTCTCTGATGCGAACAGAACCCCAGCCTTTCAGAGTAATGTCTCCCAACTACCATGGTAAAAGTGTTCAGTAAGCTAGTCTACCTTTAAATTAGATCAGCCACTTCCAGATGATAGAATATACAGTTAGATATGTACATAAACCAATGGTGGTGGTGGTGATTTAGTTACTAAGTCGTGTCCGACTCATGGACTGTACTGGCCAGGCTTCTCTGTCCATGAGATTCCCCAGGTAAAAGTACTGGAGTGGGTGGCCATTTCCTTCTCCAGGGGATCTTCCTGACCCAGGGATCAAACCCGGGTCTCCAGCATTGCAGGCAGATTCTTTACTGATTGGGCTATGAGGGAAGCCCACATAAACCAATGGCTACACTGAATTCACTGAAAAATAAGTTTCTATATCAGACACAACACTGTGCAGAAGCCATGGCAGTGGATAGGCTCTCTGTGAGTTCACGAGTGCTGATGCTAGAAGAGGCACCATGGACAGAGAAGGTAGTTTGTGCTTTTCTATAGATTTATCGATTTACCAACATCATGTAATGTTGGCATATGATGATTCTTAGCACTCCCCAAATAATCCTGCTATAAGGGTGGTAGTAATACCCCACTTTTATTTCTGATTTTAGTAATTTTGTTCTTTTAGTAGTCAATGTATCTTAAGAATTGTCAATTTTAACTTTTCAAAGAGCCACCTTTTGCTTTCATTGATCTATTTATTCCTATTTAATTTCACTCTGCATTATTTCCTTTCTTCTGCTTAATTTAGATTTAGTTTGTTCTTTCTTTTCCTGAGTTATAGGTGGTTGGATTGGTATTACTTTATCTTTTTTAATTGTTAATATATGTGTCAATCTATATATATTTATCAAAAGCACTAACTTTCGCCACATCCTATACTTTTTAAGTATGGAGTTTCTTCATTTTTATTTTCCTCAAATATCTTCTGGTCTCATATTTGATTTCTCCTTTAATCCATGGGTTATTTAGAGATACGATGTTTGATTTCCACATGTCTGTGAGTTCATCCAAATGTTTCTGTCAGTTATTTCTAAAAAAATGTCATTATTATCAGAAAGCATACTTTTACTAGTTCTGTACTTTTAAATTGAGGCTTTTTTAATGCATGAGCATATGATCTCTCCTGGAAAATATGTTCAGGTTAAGAAGAATGCGTATCTTGTTTTTCTTTGGCAGAGCATTTTACAGATGTCTTCTAGGTTTACTTTTGTTGTTGTTAAGTTACTCAGTCATGTCTGACTCTTTGCAGCCCCATGGACTGCAGCACGCCAGGCTTCCCTGTCCTTCACCATCTCCCTGCGTTTTCTCACATTCATGTCCATTGCACGGATGATGCCATCCAGACATCTCACCCTCTGTCATCCCCTCCTCCTCCTGCCTTCAATCTTTCCTAGAATCAGGTCTATTCCAATGAGTCAGTTCTTTCATCAGGTGGCTAAAGTACTGGAGCTTTAGCTTCAGCATCAGTCCTTCCAATGAACACCCAGGACTGATTGCCTTTAGGATGGACTGGTTAGATCTCCTTGCTGTCCTAGGGACTCTCAAGAGTCTTATCCAACATCACAGTTGAAAAGCATCAATTCTTTGGCACTCAGCTTTCTTTATGGTCCAACACTCACATCCATTCATGACTACTGGAAAAACCATAGCTTTGACTATACAGACCTTTGTTGACAAAGTGATATTTCTGCTTTTTAATTCACTGTCTAGGTTTGTCCTAGGTTTTCTTCCAAGGAGCAAGTGTCTTTGAATTTCATGGCTGCAGTCACCATCTGCAGTGATTCTGGAGCCCAAGAAAATAAAGTTTTTCACTGTTTCCTTTGTTTCCCCATATATTTGCCATGAAGTGGTGGGACCCAATGGCGTGATCTTCCTTTTGTGAATGTTGAGTTTTAAGCCAGCTTTTTCACTCTCCCCTTTCATCTTTATCAAGAGGCTCTTTAGTTCTTATTCACTTTATGCCATAAAGGTTATGTCATCTGCGTATCTGAGGTTATTGATATTTCTCCCAGCAAGCTTGATTCCAGCTTGAGCTTCATCCATTTCACATGAAGTACTCTGCATAAAAGTACTCCACATAAAAGCAGAGAGATAATATACAGCCTTGACGAACTCCTTCCCCAATTTGGAACCTTCATTGTTCCATGTCCAGTTCAAACTGCCGCTTCTTCACCTGCATACAGGTTTCTCAGGAGGCGTGTAAGGTGGTCTGGCATTCCCATTTCTTTAAGAATTTTCCATAGTTTGTTGGATCCAAAGTCAAAGCCTTTATTGTAGTCAATGAAGAAGAAGTAGATGTTTTTCTGGAATGTTCTTGCTTTTTATATGATCCAACGGATGTTGGCATAAATTAACTGGGTTTCCTTAATTTATTTTTTAAAATCTTGTATTTCCTTGCTAATCTTCTACCTAGCTGTTCCATGGATCACTAAAAGTGGAATAGAAAGAAAAAGGAAGTCTTCAACTATAAGTTGAAGACTTATATCAACCAATTTTTAATGTACTATAGTGCTGTTACCTGTGTTGACAAGTGTTATATCTTCCTGATGTGTTGAACTTTGTATTATTATAAAATATTGCTCATTATCTACTAACATGTTTTTTGTTTTTAAAGTCTGTTTGTCTGATATACACTATAATGTTAGGTCGCTAGTTGCGTCCAACTCTTTGTGATCCTATGGACCAGTTTCCTCTGTCCATGGATTTCCCAGGCAAGAATACTGGAGTGGGTTGCCATTTCCTCCTCTAGGGGATCTTCGACCCCAGAAGACCCAGGAATTGAACCCATGTCTCCTGTATTGGCAGGCAGATTCTTTACCATCTGAGTCACCACCAGAGTAACTTGGTATAAATGTGGTCAATCCCATTTGCTCAAGATTGCTATTTGCATGATATTCTTTTTTATTCCTTTAATCAGTCTATGTCTTTGAAATTAAAGCCAGTTATCTAGTAACAGTTTACAGTTGTGTCTTTTTTTTAACTTAATCTGACAGCCTTTGCATTTATTTATTGGATTTATTTATTGGGGTTTATCATCTGAGCCGCCAGGGAAGTCTCATGAACTCCTTATTGCCAAATTCAGACTTAAATTGAAGAAAGTAGGGAAAACCACTAGACGATTCAGATATGACCTAAATCAAATCCCTTTTGATTATACAATAGAAGTGAGAAATAGATTTCAGGGACTACATCTGATAGACAGGGTGCCTGATGAACTATGGACTGAGGTTCGTGACATTGTACAGGAGACAGGGATCAAGATCATCCCCATGGAAAAGAAATGCAAAAAAGCAAAATGGCTGTCTGAGGAGGCCTTACAAATAGCTGTGAAAAGAAGAGAAGCAAAAAGAAATGGAGAAAAGGAAAAATATAAGCATCTGAATGTAGAGTTCCAAAGAATAGCAAGGAGAGATAAGAAAGCCTTCCTCAGCGATCAATGCAAAGAGATAGAGGAAAACAACAGAATAGGAAAGACTAGAGATCTCTTCAAGAAAATTAGAGATACCAAGGGAATATTTCATGTAAAGATGGGCTCGATAAAGGACAGAAATGGTATGGACCTAACAGAAGCAGAAGATATTAAGAAGAGATGGCAAGAATACACAGAAGAACTGTACAAAAAAGATCTTCACGACCAAGAAATCACAATGGTATGATCATTCACCTAGAGCCAGACATCCTGGAATGAGAAGTCGTGTGGGCCTTAGAAAGCATCACTACAAACAAAGCTAGTGGAGGTGATGGAATTCCAGTTGAGCTATTTCAAATCCTCAAAGAAGATGCTGTGAAAATGTTGTACTCAATGCCAGCAAATTTGGAAAACTCAGCAGTGGCCACAGGACTGGAAAAGGTCAGTTTTCATTCCAATCCCAAAGAAAGGCAATGCCAAAGAATGCTCAAACTACCGCACAATTGCACTCATCTCACACGCTAGTAAACTAATGCTCAAAATTCTCCAAGCCGGGCTTCAGCAATACGTGAACTGTGAACTTTCAAATGTTCAAGCTGGTTTTAGAAAGGCAGAGGAACCAAAGATCAAATTGCCAACATCTGCTGGATCATGGAAAAAGGAAGAGACTTCCAGAAAAACATGTATTTCTGCTTTATTGACTATGCCAAAGCCTTTGACTGTGTGGATCACAACAAACTGTGGAAAATTCTGAAAGAGATGGGAATACCAGACCACCTGATCTGCCTCTTGAGAAACCTGTATGCAGATCAGGAAGCAACAGTTAAAACTGGACATGGAACAGCAGACTGGTTCCAAATAGGAAAAGGAGAATGTCAAGGCTGTATATTGTCACCCTGCTTATTTAACTTCTATGCAAAGTACATCGTGAGAAATGCTGGACTGGAAGAAACACAAGCTGGAATCAAGATTGCCAGGAGAAATACCAATAACCTCA
>NW_011494808.1:273683-274581 GCF_000754665.1 Bison bison bison | reverse complement strand
AGAGAAGTCTATTCCGCCCCACCCCGAACTATCTATCTATCTAGACAGATAATGCTTTCCCCACAGTGTTTAGTTGTATATATGAATATGCTCACCAAACCGTATCTCTTTCACTTGTTAGTAACTTCATTCAAGCATTTATGCCTCAGTTTCCTCATCTATAAAATGGGAATGTTGATAACACATTCCTCATAGTTTCTTTTAAACTAAATTAAGCAAAGCATGTAAAACACCCTGGACATTGCTTCATACATCACAGTAACATATTTAATTCTGTTTTTTAAAAATTGACTAGAAATCAAATTTTCCCCCCAGCATGCTAGATAGACAATGCCCTTTTCCCAAACTTTACTAAGTATACATAAATTCGCTGACCAACGAGAGTGTCTTTCATTTATTATTAACTTTTTAATCCCTCTGTGCCTCAGTTTCCTCATCTACAAAATGGGAATGTTTATAACACATTCCTAGGAGATTCTGTTTTTAATTAAATGGACCCCATTCATGTAAAGCACCAAGGACAGTGCATAGTAAATATAAGTAACATACTTTTTTTTTTTTAGATAAAATTGAAATTGTGTTTTTCTCCACAATCTAGATAGTCAATGACCTTTTGTGAAAATTATACTGAATGTCCATAAAACTGCTCACCAAATAGCATCTCTTTCACTTACTAGTAACTTCACTAATGCCCCTTTGACTCAGTTTCCTCATCTATAAAACGGGAATGTTGATAACACTTTCCTAGTTGATTTTTTAAAATTAAATGAAGCAGAGCATGTAAATCACCCAGGACATTGCTTCAGTTCAGTTCAGTTCAGTCACTCAGTCCTGTCCAACTCTTTGTGACCCTGGACTGCAGCACGCCAGGCCTCCCTGTCCATCACTAACTCCCAGA
>NW_011494808.1:273373-273583 GCF_000754665.1 Bison bison bison | reverse complement strand
TAACCAGAGAAGGAAATGGCAACCCACTCCAGTACTCTTGCCTGGAAATCCCATGGACAGAGGTGCCTGGGATTCATCCCATGAATGGAGGAGTCCATGGAGTCTCTCAGAGTCGGACACAACTGAGCTACTTCACGGTCACTTTTCACTTTCATGCACTGGAGAAGGAAATGGCAACCCACTCCAGTGTTCTTGCCTGGAGAATTCCAG